>NW_024713467.1:0-6745 GCF_018991925.1 Homarus americanus | reverse complement strand
GGTACCTCTGTGCTCCCAGGTACACCTCCCGATACTCCCAGGTACACCTCCGATAGTCCCAGGTACCTCTGGCACTCCCGGCTCCTCTGACACTCCTTTGTTCACCTCACCTCCCAGGCCTCTAACCTCCTGCTACCTCTCCTCCCAGGTACACAGCCATTGCTCCCAGGCCTCCGGCTTGCTCCCAGGTACTCACTGACCTCCTGGTACACCTCCCAGGTACCTCTGACCTCCCAGGTACACCTCAGCTCCCAAGTAAACCCTGACACTCCCGGTTCACCTCTGACCTCCCAGGTACTCACCCAGCACTCCCAGGTACTCACTGACACTCCTGGTACAACCCGGACACTCCCAGGTACTCACCGACACTCCCTGGTACAACCCGTGTTGCTCCCAGGTACACTCCATGTACACCTCCTGGCTCCCAGGTACACCTCACACCTCCCAGGTACACCCTGACACTCCCAGGTACACCTCAGACACTCCGGTATGCCCCTGACATTCCAGGTACACCTCTAACACTTCCAGGTACAACTCTGGCTGCTCCCAGGTACCTCTGACCTCCCAGGTACTCCTCTGACCTCCGTGGTACACCTCCGTTGCTCCTAGGTACCTCTGATACTCCCAGGTCACCTCTGACCTCCCAGGTACACCTCTGCCTCCCACACACCTCCGACCTCCCAGTTACACCTGACACTTCCAGGTACACCCCAACCTCCCAGGTACACTCTGATGCTCCCAGGTACATCTCTGACACTCTCAGGAACAACTCCGATACTCCCAGGTACCTCTGACACTCCCAGGTACACCACTGACCTCCCAGGTACACCACAGCACTCCCAGTACCTCTGATACTCCTAGTTACTCTCACACTCTCAAAACACCTCCGCACTCCCAGGTACATCTCCTGCTCCCAGGTACCTCCCAGCACTCCCAGTACACCACCTGACACTCCCAGGTACACCTCTGATGCTCTCAGTTACACCTCGGCCTCCCAGTTCACCTCCGGCCTCCCAGTTACAACCTGACACTCCCAGGTACACCCCAACACTCCAGGTACACCTCTGATACTCCCAGTGCACCTCTGACCTCCCAGTTACTCTCCGACTCTCTCAGTTACACCTAACTCTCCCAGGTAACCCTGCTCCCAGATACACCTCTGATGCTCGGTACCTCTGACACTCCCAGGTACATCGATACCCCAGGTACACCTCTGATAGTCCCAGGTACAATTCTGACCTCCCAGGTACCTCAGATACCCCCAGGTACACCTCCGATAGTCCCAGGTACACCTCTGATACTCCCACGTGCACATCCATTCTCCCAGGTACACCGCTCAACCTCCCACGTGCTCTCTGTGCTCCCTGGTACACCTCTGTGCTCCCAGTGCCTCTGACACTAACTGGTACACCTCAACCTCCCAGGTACACCTCTTACACTCCTGGTTCTCCTCTGACCTCCCAGAATACCTCGGACCTCCCAGATACACCTCAGACACTCCCAGGTACCTCTGACCTCCCAGGTACACCCCTGACACTCCCAGGTACACCTCTGACACTCCCAGGTACACCACTCACACTACCAGGTACCACTCACTTTACCAGGTACCTCTGACACTCCCAGGTACACCACTCACACCTACCAGGTACACCTCTGACCTCCCAGGTACTCCTGGCCTCCCAGGTACACCTCTGACACTAACTGGTACCCTCTAACACTCCTGCTACACCCCTGGCACTCCCAGGTACACATCCGGCTTCCCAGGTACACCTCAGACACTCCCAGGTACACATGGCCCAGGTACACCTCTGACCTCCCAGGTACACTTCTGACTCTCCCAGGTACACCTCCGGCACTCCCAGGTACACCTCTGCACTCCCAGGTACAGTTCTCCCACTCCCAGGTACCTCTGACACTCCCAGGTACACCTCTGACACTCCCAGGTACCTCCCTACCCTCCCAGGTACACCTCTGGCCTCCCAGGACACCTCTGACCTCCCAGGTACTCCTGACATTCCTGGTACCTCTGACTCTCCCAGGTACACCTCCGACACTCCCAGGTACACCTCTGACATTCCCAGGTACACCTCTGACACCTCCAGGTACACCTCTGACATTGGCAGGTACACCTCTGACACTCCCAGGTACACCTGTGACCTTCCAGGTACACCTCCGACACTCCCAGGTACACCTCTGGCACCCCAGATACACCTCCGATGTTCCCAGGCACCTCCGATGCTCCAGTACACTTTTGCACTCCCAGGCTCACTGACACTCCCAGGTACCTCCACACTCCCAGGTACACCTCTGACCTCCCAGGTACACCTCAGACCTCCCAGGTAGTCCACCCAGCACTCCTGGTACCTCTGTCTCCCAGGTACACCTCTACACTCCAGTTTGCCTCAGACACTCCCAGGTACCTCAGAGCACTCCCAGGTAAACCTCAGACACTCCCAGGTACACCTCCAGACACTCCCAGGTACATCTCTGACCTCCCAGGTACACCTCTGCCACTCCCAGGTACTTCTGGCACTCCCAGGTAAACCTCTGACACTCCCAGGTATATTTCAGACACTCCCAGATACACCTCTGACATTCCCAGGTACTCCTCTGACACCTCCAGGTACACCTCAGACACTCCCAGGTACACCCCTGACCTCCCAGGTACACCTGACACTCCCAGGTGCACCACTGACACTCCCAGGTACACCACTGACACTCTCAGGTACTCTCTGACACTCCCAGGTACATCTGACAATCCTAGGTACACCTCTGACAATCCCAGGTACACCTCTGACACTCTCAGGAACACCTCTGACACTTCCAGGTACACCTCTGACAATCCCAGGTACCTCTGATGCTCCCAGGTATGCCTCTGACCCTCCCAGGTACACCTCCGACTCTCCCAGTTACACCCCTGACCTCCCAGTTCACCCTCCCAGGTACACCCCTGACACTCCCAGATACACCTGAATGCTCCCAGGTACACCTCTGACACTCCCAGGTACACCTCGTGCTCCCACACCTCTGATAGTCCCAGGTACCTCTGACACTCCCAGGTACTCTCTGACACTCCTTGTTCCTCTCCCTCCCAGGTACACCTCTAACATCCTGCTACCTCTGACACTCCCAGGTACACATCCGCCACTCCCAGGTACACCTCCGGCACTCCCAGGTACTCACTCAGCACTCCTGGGACACCCCTGACACTCCCAGGTACACCTCTGACCTCCCGTGCACCTCAGACACTCCCAAGTACCTGACACTCCCAGGTTCACCTCCTGACTCCCCAGGTACTCACTGCCTCCAGGTGCTCCACTGACCTCCCAAGTACACCCCTGATGCTCCGGTACCTCTGACACTCCCAGGTACCTGACACTCAGGTACATTTCTGATGGTCCCAGTTACACCTCTGACACTCCAGTTTCCTCGGCTCTCCAGTACACCTGACACTCCCAGGTACACACCTGACCTCCCAGATCACCTCTGATGCTCCCAGGTACACTTCTGACACTCCCAGGTACACCTCCAAACACTCCCTGGTACACCTCTGATACTCCCAGGTACACATCCGACCTCCCAGGTACCGCTGACACTCCCACGTGCTCCTCTGACACTCCCTGGTACCTCAGACACTCCCAGGTACACCTCTGACACTAACTGGTACACCTGACACTCCCAGGTACACCTGTTCCTCCCAGGTATCTCTGACACTCCCAGGTAAACCTCTGCCACTCCCAGGTACACCTCTGACACTCTCAGGTAAACCTCTGACACTCCCAGGTACATTTCAGACCTCCCAGATACACCTCTGACATTCCCAGGTACTCTGACACCTCCAGGTACACCTCAGACACTCCCAGGTACACCTCAGACACTCCCAGGTACACCCTGACACTACCAGGTACACCTGACACTCCCAGGTACACCCCTGACACTCCCAGGTACACCTGAGCCTCCCAGGTACACCTCTGACCTCCCAGGTACTCCTCTGACACTCCCAGGTACACATCTGACACTCCTAGGTACACCTCTGACAATCCCAGGTACACCCTGACACTCCCAGATACACCTGTGATACTCCCAGGTACACCTCTGACACTCCCAGGTACACCTCCGATACTCCCAGGTACACCTCCGATAGTCCCAGGTACACCTCTGACCTCCCAGGTACTCCTCTGACCTCCCTTGTTCACCTCTCCTCCCAGGTACACCTCCTAAGCCTCCTGCTACACCTCTCACACTCCCAGGTACACATCCGACACTCCCAGGTACACCTCCGACACTCCCAGTGCACCTCCGGCCTCCCAGGCTCACTGACCTCCTGGTACACCCTGACACTCCCAGGTACCTCTGACACTCCCAGGTACACCTCAGACACTCCCAAGTACACCCTGACACTCCCAGGTTCCCTCTGACACTCCCAGGTACTCCACTGCAGCCTCCCAGGTACTCCACCGAGCACTCCCTGGTACAACCCGTGACACTCCCAGGTACACCTCCGACCACGCCCAGTGCCCACTGACACTCCCAGGCCTCTGATGCTCCCAGATACACCTCTGACACTCCCAGTTACATCTCTGACACTCCCAGGTACACCTCTGACACTGCCAGGTTCACCTCTGACAATCTCAGGTACTCCTGTGACACTCCCAGGTACACCTCCGACACTCTTAGGTACACGTCTGACACTCCCAGGTACACCTCTGATATTCCCAGGTACACCTCCAGTATTCCCAGGTACACCACTGATACTCCCAGGTACACCTTTGAGACTCCCAGGTACTCCACTGACACTCCCTAGTACACCTCTGACATTCCCAGTTACACCTCCAAGACTCCCAGTTACACCCCTGACACTCCCAGGTACACCTCTTTCACTCCCTGGTTCTCCCCTGACATTCGCAGGTACACCTCAGACGCTCCCAGGTACACCTCAGACACTCCCAGGTACACCTCTGACCCTCCCAGGTACACCTCAGACAGTCCTAGGTACACCTCTCACACTTGCAGGTACACCTTTCACACTCCCAAGTACTCCTGTGACACTCCCTGGTATTTCTCTGTCACTCCCAGGTGCATCTCAGACACTCCCAGGTACACCTCAGACACTCCCAGGTACACCTCAGACACTCCCAGGCACACCTCTGACACTCCCAGGTACACCTCTGACACTCCCAGGTTCACTCTGACACTCTCAGGAACATCTCCGACACTCCCAGGTACACCTCCGACACTCCCAGGTACACCTCCGACACTCACAGGTACACCTCTGACACTCCCAGGTACACCACTGACACTCCCAGGTACACCTCTGATACTCCCAGTTACACCTCTGACACTCTCAGGAACACCTCCGACACTCCCAGGTACATCTCTGACACTCCCAGGTACACCTCTGACACTCCCAGGTACACCACTGACACTCTCATGTACACCTCTGATACTCCCAGTTACACCTCTGACACTCCCAGTTTCACCTCCGACACTCCCAGTTACACCCCTGACGCTCCCAGGTACACCCCTGACACTCCCAGATACACCTTTGATACTCCCAGGTACACCTCTGACACTCCCAGGTACACCTCTGACACTCCCAGGTACACATCCGATACACCCCAGGTACACCTCCGATAGTCCCAGGTACACTTCTGACACTCCCAGGTACACCTCTAACACTCCCTGGTACACCTCTGATACTCCCAGGTACACATCCGACACTCCCAGGTACACCCGTGACACTCCCACGTACTCCTCTGACACTCCCTGGTACACCTCTGACACTCCCAGGTACACCTCTGACACTAACTGGTACACCTCTGACACTCCCAGGTACACCTCTTACACTCCCTGGTTCTCCTCTGACACTCCCAGATACACCTCAGACACTCCGAGATACACCTCAGACACTCCCAGGTACACCTCTGACACTCCCAGGTACACCCCTGACATTTCCAGGTACACCTCTGACACTCCCAGGTACACCACTCACACTACCAGGTACACCTCTGACACTCCCAGGTACACCACTCACACTACCAGGTACACCTCTGACACTCCCAGGTACTCCTTTGACGCTCCCAGGTACTCCTCTGACACTCCCTGGTTCACCTGACACTCCCAGGTACACCTCTAACACTCCCTGCTACACCTCTGACACTCCCAGGTACACATCCGACACTCCCAGTGCACCTCCGAACTCTCCCAGGTACCTCCCGGCATTCTCAGGCCTCTGACCTCCCAGGTACAGTTCTCACACTCCCAGGTACACCTCTGGCTCTCCCAGGTACACCTCCGACACTCCCAGGTACTCCACTGACACTCCTGGTACACCCCTGACACTCCCAGGTACACCTCTCGACACTCCCAGGTACACCTCCTACACTCCCAAGTACACCCCGACACTCCCAGTTACCTCCTGACCTCCCAGGTACTCACTGACCTCCCGTACTCCACTGACAGTCCCAGGTACTCCACTGACACTCCCTGGTACAACCCGTGACACTCCCAGGTACACCTCTGACACTCCCAGGTACACCCGCACTCCCAGGTACACCTCTGACACTCCCAGTACACCACTCACTACCAGGTACACCTCTGACACTCTCAGGCACCACTCACACTACCAGTACACCTCTGACACTCCCAGGTACACCACTCACTACCAGGTACACCTCTGACCTCCCAGGTACTCCTTGACACTCCCAGGTACACCTTGACACTAACTGGTACACCTCTAACACTC
>NW_024713466.1:0-16369 GCF_018991925.1 Homarus americanus | reverse complement strand
GACTTTGTTATGCTTGATCAGGGTATATGTTATACGCGATCAAGGGATATGTTATACTCGATCAGGGGACTTTGTTATACTCGATCAGGGAACTTTGTTATACTCGATCAGGGGAATTTTTTATACTCGACCAGGGGCCTTTGTTATGCTCGATTAGGGGACTTTGTTATACTCGATCAGGGGACATTTTTATACTCGACCAGGTGCCTTTGTGATGCTCGATTAGGGGACTTTGTTATACTCGATCATGACTTTGTTATACTCGATGAGGGTGCTTTGTTATACTCGACCAGGGGCCTTTGTTATGCTCGACCAGGGGCCTTTGTTATACTCGATGAAGAGCCTTTGTTATACTCGATGAGGGGCCTTTGTTTTACTCAACCAAGGGACTTTGTTATACTCAACCAGGGGACTTTGTTATACTTGATCAGGGGACTTTGTTATACTCGGTCAGGGCCCTATTTATACTCGACCTGGGGTCTTTTAATACTCGACCAGGGAGCGTTAATATACTCGATGAGGGGACTTTGTTATACTCGGTCAGTGGTCTTTGTTATATTCGATCTGGGGACTGTGTTATACTCGATCAGGGTATATGTTATACGCGATCAGGGGATATGTTATACTCGATTAGGGGACTTTGTTATACTCGACCAGGGGACTTTGTTATACTCGATTAGGGGAATTTTTTATACTCGAACAGGGGCCTTTGTTATGCTCGATTAGGGGACTTTTATATGCTCGACAGGGACTTTTGTTATACTCGATTAGGGAATTTTTATACTCGACCAGGGCCTTTGTTATGCTCGATTAGGGGATTCTTGTTATACTCTCGATCATGAGACTTTGTTATACTGGAGGAGGGGCCATATAATCGACCAGGGGCCTTTGTTATGCTGACCAGGGGCCTTTGTTATACTCGATCAGGGCCTTTGTTAAACTCGATCAGGGGCCTTTGTTTTACTCACCCAAGGGACTTTGTTATACTCAACCAGGAGACTTTGTTATACTTGATCAGGGGACTTTATTATACTCGACCAGAGGCCTTTGTTATGCTCCATCAGCGGACTTTGTTATACTCGATCAGGGGACTTTGTTATACTCGGTCAGTGGTCTTTGTTATATTCGATGTGGGGACTTTGTTATAGTCGATCAGGGGACTTTGTTATACTCGATCAGGGTATATGTTATACGCGATCAGGGTATATGTTATACGCGATCAGGGGATATGTTATACTCGATCACGGTATATGTTATTCGCGATCAAGGGATTTTGTTAAAGTCGATCAGGGGACTTTGTTATACACGACCAGCTGACTTTGTTATACTCGATCAGGGTATATGTTATACGCTATTAGGGGATATGTTATACTCGATCAGGGGACTTTGTTATACTCGACCAGGGGACTTTGTTATTCTCGATGAGGGAACATTTTTATACTCGACCAGGGGCCTTTGTTATGCTCGATCAGGGGACTTTGTTATACTCGATGAGGGGACTTTGTTATACTCGACCATGGGACATTGTTATACTCGATTAGGGGACTTTGTTTTACTCGATCATGTGAATTTGTTATACTCGATCAGGGGGCTTTGTTATACTCGACCAGGGGCCTTTGTTATACTTCGATCAGGGGCTTTGTTATACTCGACCATACTCGACCACTTTGTTATCTCGACCAGGGACTTTGTTATACTCGATTAGGGGACTTTGTTATACTCGATTTGATACTCGATCATGAGACTTTGTTATACTCGATCAGGGCCCTATTTATACTCGACCAGGGGTCTTTTTATACTCGACCAGGGAGCGTTAATATACTCGATGAGGGGACTTTGTTATACTCGGTCAGTGGTCTTTGTTATATTCGATCTGGGGACTGTGTTATACTCGATCAGGGTATATGTTATACTCGATCCGACCAGGGGACTTTGTTATACTCGATCAGGGGAATTTTTTATACTGAACAGGGGCCTTTGTTATGCTCGATTAGGGGACTTTGTTATACTCGATCAAGGGACTTTTTTATACTCGACCAGGGGCCTTTGTTATGCTCGATTAGGGACTTTTGTTATACTCGATCATGAGACTTTGTTATACTCGATGAGGGGGCTTTGTTATAATCGACCAGGGGCCTTTGTTATGCTCGACCAGGGGCCTTTGTTATACTCGATCAGGGGCCTTTGTTATACTCGATCAGGGGCCTTTGTTTAACTCACCCAAGGGACTTTGTTATAATCAACCAGGAGACTTTGTTATACTTGATCAGGGTACTTTGTTATACTCGACCAGATGCCGTTGTTATGCTCCATCAGCGGACTTTGTTATACTCGATCAGGGTACTTTGTTATACTCGGTCAGTGGTCTTTGTTATATTCGATCTGGGGACTTTGTTATAGTCGATCAGGGAACTTTGTTATACTCGATCAGGGTATATGTTATACTCGATCAGGGGACTTTGTTATAATCGATCTGGGGACTTTTTTATACTCGACCAGGGGCCTTTGTTATGCTCGATCAGGGGACTTTGTTATACTCGATGAGGGGACTTTGTTATACTCGACCATGGGACATTGTTATACTTGATTAGGGGTCTTAGTTATACTCGATCATGAGACTTTGTTATACTCGATCAGGGGGCTTTGTTATACTCGAATAGGGGACTTTGTTATAGTCGATCAGGGGACTTTGTTATACTCGACCAGCTGACTTTGCCATACTCGATCAGGGTATATGTTATACGCGATCAGGGGATATTTCATACTCGATCCGGGGAGTTTGTTATACTCGACCAGGGGACTTTGTTATACTCGATCAAAAGAATTTTTTATGCTCGACCAGGGGCCTTTGTTATGCTCGATCAGGGGACTTTTTCATACTCGATCAGGGGACTTTTTTATACTCGACCAGGGGTCTTTGTTATGCTCGATTAGGGGACTTTGTTATACTCGATCATGAGACTTTGTTATACTCGATGAGGGGGGTTTGTTATACTCGACCAGGGGCCTTTGTTATGTTCGACCAGGGGCCTTTGTTATACTCGAGCAGGGGCCTTTGTTATACTCGATCAGGGGCCTTTGTTTTTCTCAACCAAGGGACTTTGTTATACTCAACCAGGGGACTTTGTTATACTTGATCAGGGGACTTTTTTCACTCGACCAGGGGACTTTGTTATGGTCGATCAAGGGACTTTGTTATAGTCGATAAGGGGACTTTGTTATACTCGACCAGCTGATTTTGTTATACTCGAGCAGGGTAAATGTTATACGCGATCAGGGGATATGTTGTACTCGATCAGGGGACTTTGTTATACTCGACCAGGGGACTTTGTTATACTCGCTAAGGGACATTTTTTTACTCGACCAGGGGCCTTTGTTATGCTCGATTAGGGGACTTTGTTATACTCGATGAGGGGACTTTGTTATACTCGATGGTGGGCCTTTGTTATACTCGACCATGGGTCATTGTTATACTCGATTAGGGGAATTAGTTATACTCGATCATGAGACTTTGTTATACTCGATCAGGGGGCTCTTTTATACTCGACCAGGGGACTTTTTTATACTCGATCAGGGGACTTTGTTATACTCGACCAAGGGACTTTTTTAAACTCAACCAGGGAAATTTGTTATAGTCGATCAGGGGACTCTGTTATAGTCGATCAGGAGACTTTGTTATACTCGATGAGGGGACTTTGTTATACTCGACCATGGGACATTGTTATACTCGATTAGGGGACTTAGTTATACTCGATCATGAGACTTTGTTATACTCGATCAGGGGACTTTGTTATACTCGATGAGGGGACATTGTTATACTCGACCATGGGACATTGTTATACTCGATTAGGGGACTTTGTTATACTCGATCATGAGACTTTGTTATACTCGATGAGGGGGCTTTGTTATAATCAAACAGGGGCCTTTGTTATGCTCGACCAGGGGCCTTTGTTATACTCGATCAGGGGCCTTTGTTATACTCGATTAGGGGCCTTTGTTTTACTCAACCAAGGGACTTTGTTATACTTGATCAGGGGACTTTGTTATACTTGATCAGGGGACTTTGTTATACTCGACCAAAGGCCTTTGCTATGCTCGATCAGGAGACTTTGTTGTTGTCGATCAGGGGCCTTTGTTATACTAGATCCGGAGACTTTGTTATACTCGATCAAGGGCCTTTGTTATACTCGGTCAGGGGACGTTGTTATTCTCGGTCAGGGGACTTTGTTATACTCGATCAGGGTATATGTTATACGCGATCAGGGTATATGTTATTCGCGATCAAGGGTTTTTGTTAAAGTCGATCATGGGACTTTGTTATAGTCGATAAGTGGACTTTGTTATACTCAATCAGCTGACTTTGTTATGCTTGATCAGGGTATATGTTATACGCGATCAAGGGATATGTTATACTCGATCAGGGGACTTTGTTATACTCGATCAGGGAACTTTGTTATACTCGATCAGGGGACTTTGTTATACTCGACCAGGGGACTTTGTTATTCTCGATCAGGGAACATTTTTATACTCGACCAGGGGCCTTTGTTATGCTCGATCAGGGGACTTTGTTATACTCGATGAGGGGACTTTGTTATACTCGACCATGGGACATTGTTATACTCGATTAGGGGACTTTGTTTTACTCGATCATGTGAATTTGTTATACTCGATCAGGGGGCTTTGTTATACTCGACCAGGGGCCTTTGTTATGCTCGACAAGGCCTTTGTTATACTCGATTAGGGGCCTTTGTTATACTCGACCAAAACTTTGTTATCCTCGACCAGGGGACTTTGTTATACTCAATTAGGGGACTTTGTTATACTCGATCATGAGACTTTGTTATACTCGATTAGGGGCCTATTTATACTCGACCAGGGGTCTTTTTATACTCGACCAGGGAGCGTTAATATACTCGATCAGGGGACTTTGTTATACTCGGTCAGTGGACTTTGTTATATTCGATCAGGGGACTTTGTTATAGTCGATCAGGGGACTTTATTATACTCGACCAGCTGACTTTGTTATACTCGATCAGGGTATATGTTATACGAGATCAGGGGATATGTTATACTCGATCAGGGGACTTTGTTATACTCGACCAGGGGACTTTGTTATACTCAACCAGGGGACTTTTTTTTGCTCGACCAGGGGACTTTGATATAGTCGATCATGGGACTTTGTTATAGTCGATAAGGGGACTTTGTTATACTCAATCAGCTGACTTTGTTATGCTTGATCAGGGTATATGTTATACGCGATCAAGGGATATGTTATACTCGATCAGGGGCCTTTGTTATGTCGATTAGGGGACTTTGTTATACTCGATCAGGGGAATTTTTTATACTCGACCAGGTGCCTTTGTTATGCTCGATTAGGGGACTTTGTTATACTCGATCATGAGACTTTGTTATACTCGATGAGGGTGCTTTGTTATACTCGACTCGAGGGGCCTTTGTTATGCTCGACCAGGGGCCTTTGTTATACTCGGTCAGAGGACGTTGTTATTCTCGGTCAGGGGACTTTGTTATACTCGATGAGGGGACTTTGTTATCCTCGATCAGAGAACTTTGTTATACTCGATCAGGGGACTTTGGTATACTCCATCAGGTTACTTTGTTATACTCGATCTGGGGACTTTGTAATATTCGATGAGGGGGCTTTGTTATACTCGACCAGGGGCCTTTGTTATACTCGATCAGGGGAATTTTTTATACTCGAACAGGGGCCTTTGTTATGCTCGATTAGGGGACTTTGTTATACTCGATCAAGGGACTTTTTTATACTCGACCAGGGGCCTTTGTTATGCTCGATTAGGGGACTTTGTTATATTCGATCATGAGACTTTGTTATACTCGATGAGGGGGCTTTGTTATAATCGACCAGGGGCCTTTGTTATGCTCGACCAGGGGCCTTTGTTATACTCGATCAGGGGCCTTTGTTATACTCGATTAGGGGCCTTTGTTTTACTCAACCAAGGGACTTTGTTATACCCAACCAGGGGACTTTGTTATACTTGATCAGGGGACTTTGTTATACTCGACCAGAGGCCTTTGCTATGCTCGATCAGGAGACTTTGTTGTTCTCGATCAAGGGCCTTTGTTATACTAGATCCGGAGACTTTGTTATACTCGATCAAGGGCCTTTGTTATACTCGGTCAGGGGACGTTGTTATTCTCGGTCAGGGGACTTTGTTATACTCGATGAGTGGACTTTGTTATCCTCGATCAGAGAACTTTGTTATACTCGATCAGGGGACTTTGGTATACTCGATCAGGTTGCTTTGTTATACTCGATCAGGGGACTTTGTAATATTCGATCAGGGGGCTTTGTTATACTCGACCAGGGGCCTTGTTATACTCGATCAGGGGTAATTTTATATACTCGAACAGGGGCCTTTGTTATGCTCGATTAGGGGACTTTGTTATACTCGATCAAGGGACTTTTTATACTCGACCAGGGGCCTTTGTTATGCTCGATTAGGGGACTTTGTTATACTCGATCATGAGACTTTGTTATACTCGATGGGGGCTTTGTTATAATCGACCAGGGGCCTTTGTTATGCTCGACCAGGGCTTTGTTATACTCGATCAGGGGCCTTTGTTATACTCGATCAGGGGCCTTTGTTTTACTCAACCAAGGGACTTTGTTATACTCAACCAGGGGACTTTGTCATACTTGATCAGGGGACTTTGTTATACTCGACCAGAGGCCTTTATTATGCTCGATCAGCGGACTTTGTTATACTCGATCAGGGGACTTTGTTATACTCGGTCAGTGGTCTTTGTTATATTCGATCTGGGGACTTTGTTATAGTCGATCAGGGGACTTTGTTATACTCGATCAGGGTATATGTTATACGCGATCAGGGTATATGTTATACGCGATCAGGGGATATGTTATACTCGATCACGGTATATGTTATTCGCGATTAAGGGATTTTGTTAAAGTCGATCAGGGGACTTTGTTATACACGACCAGCTGACTTTGTTATACTCGATCACGGTATATGTTATACGCTATTAGGGGATATGTTATACTCGATCAGGGGACTTTGTTATACTCGACCAGGGGATTTTGTTATTCTCGATCAGGGAACATTTTTATACTCGACCAGGGGCCTTTGTTATGCTCGATCAGGGGACTTTGTTATACTCGATGAGGGGACTTTGTTATACTCGACCATGGGACATTGTTATACTCGATTAGGGGACTTTGTTTTACTCGATCATGTGAATTTGTTATACTCGATCAGGGGGCTTTGTTATACTCGACCAGGGGCCTTTGTTATGCTCGACAAGGGGCCTTTGTTATACTCGATTAGGGGCCTTTGTTATACTCGACCAAAACTTTGTTATCCTCGACCAGGGGACTTTGTTATACTCAATTAGGGGACATTGTTATACTCGATCATGAGACTTTGTTATACTCGATTAGGGGCCTATTTATACTCGACCAGGGGTCTTTTTATACTCGACCAGAGAGCGTTAATATACTCGATCAGGGGACTTTGTTATACTCGGTCAGTGGACTTTGTTATATTCGATCAGGGACTTTGTTATAGTCGATGAGGGGACTTTGTTATACTCGATCAGGGGCCTTTGTTTTACTCAACCAAGGGACTTTGTTATACTCAACCAGGGGACTTTGTTATACTTGATCAGGGGACTTTGTTATACTCGACCAAAACTTTGTTATACTTGACCAGGAGACTTTGTTATACTCGATCAGCGGACTTTGTTATCCTCGATCATGAGACTTTGTTATACTCGGTCAGGGCTCTATTTATACTCGACCTGGGGTCTTTTAATACTCGACCAGGGAGCGTTAATATACTCGATGAGGGGACTTTGTTATACTCGGTCAGTGGTCTTTGTTATATTCGATCTGGGGACTTTGTTATATTCGATCAGGGGACTTTGTTATACTCGTTCAGGGTATATGTTATACGCGATCAAGGGATATGTTATACTCGATTAGGGGACTTTGTTATACTCGACCAGGGGACTTTGTTATACTCGATTAGGGGAATTTTTTATACTCGAACAGGGGCCTTTGGTATGCTCGATTAGGGGACTTTGTTATACTCGACCAGGGGACTTTGTTATACTCGATTAGGGGAATTTTTTATACTCGACCAGGGGCCTTTGTTATGCTCGATTAGGGGACTTTGTTATACTCGATCATGAGACTTTGTTATACTCGAGGAGGGGGCTTTGTTATAATCGACCAGGGGCCTTTGTTATGCTCGACCAGGGGCCTTTGTTATACTCGATCAGGGGCCTTTCTTATACTCGATCAGGGGCCTTTGTTTTACTCACCCAAGGGACTTTGTTATACTCAACCAGGAGACTTTGTTATACTTGATCAGGGGACTTTATTATACTCGACCAGAGGCCTTTGTTATGCTCCATCAGCAGACTTTGTTATACTCGATCAGGGGACTTTGTTATACTCGGTCAGTGGTCTTTGTTATATTCGATCTGGGGACTTTGTTATTGTCGATCAGGGGACTTTGTTATACGCGATCAGGGTATATGTTATACGCGATCAGGGGATATGTTATACTCGATCACAGTATATGTTATTCGCGATCAAGGGATTTTGTTAAAGTCGATCAGGGGACTTTGTTATACACGACCAGCTGACTTTGTTATACTCGATCAGGGTATATGTTATACGCTATTAGGGGATATGTTATACTCGACCAGGGGACTTTGTTATACTCGACCAGGGGACTTTGTTATTCTCGATCAGGGAACATTTTTATACTCGACCAGGGGCCTTTGTTATGCTCGATCAGGGGACTTTGTTATACTCGATGAGGGGACTTTGTTATTCTCGACCATGGGACATTGTTATACTCGATTAGGTGACTTTGTTTTACTCGATCATGAGACTTTGTTATACTCGATGAGGGTGCTTTGTTATACTCGACCAGGGGCCTTTGTTATGCTCGACCAGGGGCCTTTGTTATACTCGATCAGGAGCCTTTGTTATACTCGATCAGGGGCCTTTGTTTTACTCAACCAAGGGACTTTGTTATACTCAACCAGGGGACTTTGTTATACTTGATCAGGGGACTTTGTTATACTCGACCCGGGGCCTTTGTTATGCTCGATCGGCGGACTTTGTTATACTCAATCAGGGGACTTTGTTATACTCGGTCAGTGGTCTTTCTTATATTCGATCTGGGGACTTTGTTATACTCGATCACGGTATATGTTATTCGCGATCAAGGGACTTTGTTAAAGTCGATCAGGGGACTTTGTTATACTCGACCAGCTGACTTTGTTATACTCGATCAGGGTATATGTTTTACGCTATTAGGGGATATGTTATACTCGATCAGGGGACTTTGTTATACTCGACCAGGGGACTTTGTTATACTCGATCAGGGGACATTTTTATACTCGACCAGGGGCCTTTGTTATGCTCTATCAGGGGACTTTGTTATACTCGATGATGGGACTTTGCTATACTCGACCATGGGACATTGTTATACTCGATTAGGGGACTTTGTTATACTCGATTAGGGGACTTTGTTATACTCGATCATGTGACTTTGCTATACTCGATCAGGGGGCTTTGTTATACTCGACCAGGGGCCTTTGTTGTGCTCGACAAGGGGCCTTTGTTATACTCGATTAGGGGCCTTTGTTATACTCGACCAAAACTTTGTTACACTCTACCAGGGGACTTTGTTATACTCGATTAGGGGACTTTGTTATACTCGACCAGGGGACTTTGTTATACTCGATTAGGAGAATTTTTTATACTCGACCAGGGGCCTTTGTTATGCTCGATTAGGGGACTTTGTTATACTCGATCAAGGGACTTTTTTATACTCGACCAGGTGCCTTTGTTATGCTCGATTAGGGAACTTTGTTATACTCGATTAGGGGACTTTGTTATACTCGATCATGAGACTTTGTTATATTCTATTAGGGGCCTTTTTATACTCGACCAGGGAGCGTTAATATACTCGATCAGGGGACTTTGTTATACTCGGTCAGTGGACTTTGTTATATTCGATCAGGGGACTTTGTTATAGTCGATCAGGGGACTTTGTTATACTCGACTAGCTCACTTTGTTATAGTCGATCAGGGCATATGTTATACGCTATCAGGGGATATATTATACTCGATCAGGGGACTTTGTTATACTCGATCAGGGGACTTTGTTATACTCGACCAGGGGACTTTGTTATACTCAACCAGGGGATTTTTTTTGCTCGACCAGGGGACTGTGTTATAGTCGATCAGGGGACTTTGTTATAGTCGATCAGGGGACTTTGTTAAACTCGATCAGCTGAGTTTGTTATCCTCGATCAGGGTATATGTTATACGCGATCAAGGGATATGTTATACTCGATCAGGGGACTTTGTTATACTCGAAAAAGGGACTTTGTTATACTCGATTAGGAGAATTTTTTATACTCGACCAGGGGCCTTTGTTATGCTCGATTAGGGGACTTTGTTATACTCGATCAGGGGACTTTTTTATACTCGACCAGGTGCCTTTGTTATGCTCGATTAGGGGATTTTGTTATACTCGATCATGAGACTTTGTTATACTCGATGAGAGTGCTTTGCTATACTCGACCAGGGCCTTTGTTATGCTCAACCAGGGGCCTTTGTTATAGTCGATTAGGCGCCTTTGTTATACTCGATTAGGGGCCTTTGTTTTACTCAACCAAGGGACTTTGTTATACTCAACCAGGGGACTTTGTTATACTTGATCAGAGGACTTTGTTATACTCGATGAGGGGACTTTGTTATACTCGACCAGGGGAATTTGTTATACTCGACCAGGGGACTTTGTTATACTCGACCAGGGGACTTGTTTTTGCTCGACCAGGGGACATTGTTATAGTCGAACAAAGGACTTTGTTATAGTCGATCAGGGGACTTTGTTATACTCGACCAGCTGACTTCGCCATACTCGATCAGGGTATATGTTATACGCGGTCAGGGGATATGTCATACTCGATCCGGGGACTTTGTTATACTCGATCAGGGGACTTTGTTATACTCGATCAGGGGAATTTTTTATACTCGACCAGGGGCCTTTGTCATGCTCGATCAGGGGACTTTGTTATACTCGATCAGGGGAATTTTTTATACTCGACCAGCGGCCTTTGTTTTACTCAACCAAGGGACTTTGTTATACTCAACCAGGGGACTTTGTTATACTTGATCAGGGGACTTTGTTATACTCAACCAGGGGACTTTGTTATACTCAACCAGGGGACTTTTTTTACTCGACCAGGGGACTTTGTTATGGTCGATCAAGGGACTTTGTTATAGTCGATCAGGGGACTTTTTTATACTTGATCAGGGGACTTTGTTATACTCGACCAGAGGCCTTTGTTATGCACGATCAGGAGACTTTGTTGTACTCGATCAGGGGCCTTTGTTATACTCGATCCGGAGACTTTGTTATACTCGATCAAGGGCCTTTGTTATACTCGGTCAGGGGACGTTGTTATTCTCGGTCAGGGGACTTTGTTATACTCGATGAGGGGACTTTGTTATCCTCGATCAGAGAAATTTGTTATACTCGATCAGGGGACTTTGGTATACTCGATCAGGTTGCTTTGTTATACTCGATCAGGGGACTTTGTAATATTCGATCATGGGGCTTTGTTATACTCGACCAGGGGCCTTTGTTATACTCGATCAGGGGAATTTTATATACTCGAAAAGGGGCCTTTGTTATGCTCGATTAGGGGACTTTGTTATACTCGATCAAGGGACTTTTTTATACTCGACCAGGGGCCTTTGTTATGCTCGATTAGGGGACTTTGTTATACTCGATCATGAGACTTTGTTATACTCGATGAGGGGGGTTTGTTATACTCGACCAGGGGCCTTTGTTATGTTCGACCAGGGGCCTTTGTTATACTCGAGCAGGGGCCTTTGTTATACTCGATCAGGGGCCTTTGTTTTACTCAACCAAGGGACTTTGTTATACTCAACCAGGGGACTTTTTTACTCGACCAGAGGACTTTGTTATGGTCGATGAAGGGACTTTGTTATAGTCGATCAGGGGACTTTGTTATACTCGACCAGGGGACTTTGTTATACTAGATCTTGGGACTTTTTTATACTCGACCAGGGGCCTTTGTTATGCTCGATCAGGGGACTTTGTTATACTCGATGAGGGGACTTTGTTAAACTCGACCATGGGACATTGTTATACTTGATTAGGGGACTTAGTTATACTCGATCATTAGACTTTGTTATACTCGATCAGGGGGCTTTGTTATACTCGAACAGGGGACTTTGTTATAGTCGATCAGGGGACTTTGTTATACTCGACCAGCTGACTTTGGCATACTCGATCAGGGTATATGTTATACGCGATCAGGGGATATTTCATACTCGATCTGGGGACTTTGTTATACTCGACCAGGGGACTTTGTTATACTCGATCAGGGGAATTTTTTATACTCGACCAGGGGCCTTTGTTATGCTCGATCAGGGGACTTTTTTATACTCGATCAGAGAACTTTTTTATACTCGACCAAGGGTCTTTGTTATGCTCGATTAGGGGACTTTGTTATACTCGATCATGAGACTTTGTTATACTCGATGAGGGGCATTTGTTATACTCGAGCAGGGGCCTTTGTTATACTCGATCAGGGGCCTTTGTTTTCCTCAACCAAGGGACGTTGTTATACTCAACCAGGGGACTTTGTTATAATTGATCAGGGGACTTTTTTCACTCGACCAGGGGACTTTGTTATGGTCGATCAAGGGACTTTGTTATAGTCGATCAGGGGACTTTGTTATACTCGACCAGCTGATTTTGTTATACTCGAGCAGGGTACTTTGTTATATACTCGACCAAGGCCTTTGTTATGCTCGATCAGGAGACTTTGCTGTTGTACTCGATCAGGGGCCTTTGCTATACTCGATCCGGAGACTTTGTTATACTCGATCAAGGGCCTTTGTTATACTCGGTCAGGGGACGTTGTTATTCTCGGTCAGGGACTTTGTTATACTCGATGAGGGGACTTTGTTATCCTCGATCAGAGAACTTTGTTATACTCGATCAGGTGACTTTGGTATACTCGATCAGGTTACTTTGTTATACTCGATCAGGGGACTTTGTAATATTCGATCAGGGGGCTTTGTTATACTCGACCAGGGGCCTTTGTTATACTCGATCAGAATTTTTTTTATACTCAACCAGGGGACTTTGTTATACTTGATCAGGGGACTTTGTTATACTCGATAGAGGCCTTTGTTATGCTCGATCAGCGGACTTTGTTATGCTGATCAGGGACTTTGTTATACTCGGTCAGTGATCTTTGTTATATTCCTGATCTGGGGAGTTTGTTATAGTCGATCGGGGAACTTTGTTATACTCGATCAGGGTATATGTTATCTGCTTGATCAGGTATATATATTTATCTTGATCAGGGGATATGTTATACTCGATCACGGTATATATGTTATTCGCGTCAAGGGATTTTTGTTGAGAGTCGATCCAGAGGACTTTGTTATACCACACGACCAGCTGGCTTTGTTATACTCGATTAGAATTATATGTTATACTCGATCAGGGAACATTTTATACTCGACCCAGGGCCTTTGTTATTCTCGACAGGGACTTTGTTATACTCGATAGGGGACTTTGTTATGCTACTCGACCATGGGACATTGTTATACTCGATTAGGGACTTTGTTTTACTCGATCATGTGAATTTGTTATATACTCGATCAGGGGCTTTGTTATACTCGACCAGGGCGCTGTTATGCTCGACAAGGGGCCTTTGTTATACTCGATTAGGGGCCTTTGTTATACTCGACCAAAACTTTGTTATCCTCGACCCGGGGACTTTCGTATACTCAATTGGGGGACTTTGTTATACTCGATCGCCAGAGACTTTGTTATACTCGATTAGGGGCCTATTTATACTCGACCAGGGGTCTTTTTATATTCGATCAGGGGACTTTGTTATAGTCGATCTGGGGACTTTGTTATACTCGACCAGCTGACTTTGTTATACGCGATCAGGGTATATGTTACATAGGCGATCAGGGATATGGTATACTCGATCAGGGGACTTTGTTATACTCGACCAGGGGACTTTGTTATACTCTCCAACCCAGGGGACTTTTGGCTCGACCAGGGGACTTTTATTATAGTCGATCATGGGGCTTTGTTATAGTCGATAAAGGGAACTTTTGTTATACTCAATCAGCTGACTTTGTTATGCTTGATCAGGTATATGTTATCTAGCGATCAAGGGATTTGTTATACTCGATCAGGGAACTTTGTTATACTCGATCCAGGAGAATTTTTATACTCGACAGGGGCCTTTGTTATGCTCGATTAGGGGACTTTGTTATACTCGATCAGGGGACTTTTTTATACTCGACCAGAATTGCGCTACATTTATGCTCGATTAGGGGACTTTGTTATACTTTCGATCATGAGACTTTGTTATACTCGATCATGAGACTTTGTTATACTCGATGAGGGTGCTTTGTTATGCTCGACCAGGGGCCTTTGTTATACTCGATCAGGCGCCTTTGTTATACTCGATCAGGGGCCTTTGTTTTATTCAACCAAGGAACTTTCTTATACTCAACCAGGGGACTTTGTTATACTTGATCAGGGGACTTTGTTATACTCGACCAAACTTTGTTATACTTGACCAGGAGACTTTGTTATACTCGACCAGGGGACTTTTGTATACTCGATCAGCGGACTTTGTTATACTCGATCATGAGACTTTGTTATACTCGGTCAGGGCCCTATTTATACTCGACCAGGGGTCTTTTTATACTCGACCAGGGAGCGTTAATATACTCGATATGAGGGACTTTGTTGTTATACTCGGTCAGTAGGTCTTTGTTATATGATATTCGATCACAGGGACTGTGTTATACTCGATCAGGGTATATGTTATACGCGATCAGGGGATATGTTATATACTCGATCAGGGACTTTGTTATACTCGATCGGGAATTTTTATACTCGAACAGGGGCATTTGTTATGCTCGATTAGGGGTCTTTGTTATACTCGATGAGGGGGCTTTGTTATAATCGACCGCCCAGACGCTGTTATGCTTGACCAGGGGCCTTTGTTATACTCGATCCGGGGTATACTCGATCAGGGGCCTTTGTTTTACTCAACCAAGGGACTTTGTTATACTCAACCAGAGGACTTTTGTTATACTTGATCAGGGGACTTTTGTTATATACTCACGACCAGGGGCCTTTGTTATGCTCGATCAGCGGACTTTGTTACACTCGATTGGGGACTTTGTTATACTCGGTCAGTGGTGTGCTGTTATATTCGATCTAGGGAAGCATTTGCTAGTCGATCAGGGGACTTTGTTATACTCGATCAGGAATATATATTTATACGCGGTCAGGTGATATGTTATACTCGATCACGGTATATGTTATTCGCGATCAAGGGACCAGGGGCCTGTTATATACTCGATCAGGGCCTTTCTTATACTCGATCAGGGGCCTTTGTTTTTACTCAACCAGGGACTTTGTTATACTCAACCAGGGGACTTTGTTATACTTGATCAGGGACTTTGTTATACTCGACCAAGCCTTTGTTATGCTCGATCAGGAGACTTTGTTGTTCTCGATCAGGGGCCTGTTATACTCGATCCGCAGACTTTGTTATACTCGATCAGGGCCTTTGTTATACTCGGTCAGGGGATGTTGTTATTCTCGGTCAGGGGACTTTGTTATACTCGATGAGGGACTTTGTTATCCTCGATCAGAGAACTTTGTTATCCTCGATCAGGGAACTTTGGTATACTCGATCAGGTTACTTTGTTATACTCGATCAGGGACTTTGTAATATTCGATCAGGGGCTTTGTTATACTCGACCAGGGCCTTTGTTATATCTCGATCAGAAATTTTTATACTCGAACAGGGGCCTTTGTTATGCTCGATTAGGGACTTTGTTATACTCGATCAAGGGACTTTTTATACTCGACCAGGGGCCTTTGTTATGTTCGATTAGGGACTTTGTTATACTCGATCATGAGACTTTGTTATACTCGATGAGGGGCTTTGTTATAATCGACCAGGGGACTTTGTTATTGCTCGACCAGGGGCCTTTGTTATACTCGATCAGGGCCTTTGTTATACTCGATGAGGGCCTTTGTTTTACTCAACCAAGGACTTTGTTATACTCAACCAGGGACTTTGTTATACTTGATCAGGGGACTTTGTTATACTCGACCAGAGGCCTTTGTTATGCTCGATCAGCGGACTTTGTTATACTCGATCAGGGGACTTTGTTATACTCGGTCAGTGGTCTTTGTTATATTCGATGTGGGGACTTTGTTATAGTCGGTCAGGGGACTTTGTTATACTCGATCAG
>NW_024713465.1:0-10000 GCF_018991925.1 Homarus americanus | reverse complement strand
TTGCTGTCATTTCTTCTCTCTAACTGTGACTTACCTAATTTGACATTTGGGAAGATTAAGGTCTTTACTGCAAAAAGTAGCTGTTCCAGTCTCAAAGTGCTTTTCACCAGCTTCCACAGCCAGTTCATCCTGCAGGAAGTAATGTATGAGAGTGAGCTTTAAGGTATAGTATGTAAGATTATAGATTGTACATAGTAGGAAATACTGTACAGATACATAAACTATGAGGGCAGTAGATAGAAAGTTCTGAGGTGGAGCAACAAGGTATTATGGTCTGGTGTACAGTGAATTTGAGATAATGGAACTAAGTTTATAAAAAGCACAGTGAAGGGAAATTACACACAGACACTGAGGACTAGGGATCACAAAACCTAATGAGGACATCTAGCTGTAGCTGTAGCAGAGATCAGAGACCACTGTACATTATTCACCAATCATATATACCATGTGTAATATAAATTCTGTTTTAACTGTTGTTGGATAAGTTGGTTTTTTTACAAATTACTATCTCTAACACAATTTTAATCATGAACAACTCATGATCAGACAAAAAAAAAAAAAAAAATTAATACATATTTAGAATTGTAAGATTAGCATTCTTCTTTATTGGTCCTACCAGAATAAGCTGAATGGAAACAAACTTATGCATTCACTGACTTCTTCCCCATTTTCCTTAAAGGAGTCCAACTACTGTACTGCCTTTACGTATCTAATGACCGTCCTAGCTCATGAATACTCCATTTTCTTATGATATGAGGTTGCACTAATTGAACATTTCTAACATACACCTTTACAGCCATACAAATCTGAAAAGCAAGTTATAAACATCCTTATACCTTTAAAGAAGTAAGAGAGGTTTTTTGCATAATAAAAATGTTGACCCAAGTTTCAGAGCTATCCAGTACAGGGTGTATTATAAAAAAGTTAACTGAGTTTGAATACTTATATAACATCTTACAAGTTCAGTAAAATTTTTTAAAAAGTTAGATATAAGTTAACATAAGTTTGAGATACTTACCAACATAATAAGACCACCATCTGAGGTTCTAATGGAGTATACACTTAACATGTATAGGTCTCTTCATCATCTCTCCCGTGCCTGCTCCAAGTATGTGTGCACAGGCCTTATTATAAAGACAACATCAACATTGGCTGCATATGTTATTCAATATAGATTTGTCTTGTGCATTATAGAACCCTGCAAAAATCATTCCCTATTACCAAAATATTTTTACAACAAATCAAACTAATTTTAAAAATTTCACAAATATTTTTTACGATCAAAACATAATCAAACTGAAATTCAAGTGGTGAAGCAAAGATCTGGGGCAGTAACATAAACTGTTCATTTCATTTTAAATCAAGAGATAATGAGAGGTGCAAGGACTGATAAACACCAGCCTAGAATTAAAGTGAATGTAGCAGGAGGCCTTATGTACTATGGATAATGCTCATTACTCAACCTCATATGGTGGAAGAGGTAAGCTGCTGATCTACCCCCTACACAGCCAGAAGGGGATTTACTCTCATGAGCATTCATCGACAAACTCCAAAAACATTCTTGTCGCTCCTGGTTTCTTTACACCAAATTAAATTAATAGCAATTTTATTATATTACAGTAACTCAAGTCCTACACATAGGTTGACAGTTTTTTCTTACTCTGGCTGACTACGGTGTCTACTCAATTTTATCCAAAATACAGTAATCAAAAGAATATAATGGATATTCAAAATTGGCACAGAAATAAGACAGGCCACTGAGACAGGGTTTAATTGTTGCACTTGCCTCAATATAAGTTGATTCTTCATTCTAACTATAGTACTGTTTTGGTTACTGTAAGCCAATAACATAGTAAAAAAATGCCAATAATACAGGTTATATATCACTAAAAGTTTAAAGTTGTCTGTCTATATTTCATGGAGCATGAAAAATCATAGACAACAGATAAGAAGAGATTTTTAGAAGCTCTTTGGACAATTTAAATACTGTATATACAATAGCTAAAACAACTATCTGTTACTTACTTTGTGGGAAAAACAATATATGAGAGGCTGTCACTTGTCACACATAAAATTTCGGAGCATATCGACCCCCATCCGCTGAATAGTTGTTTAGCTACTGTACGCAACAAGATGTTAAAAAATCCAATACAGTAAGTTCCGCGCTTAGCGTCGTCGGTTAAGGTTGTTTCGATACTACGTTCTTCTGCGCTTTTAAGGGGCCAAAAATTTGTTGCGCGTCGGCTGATCGATACTCGGCATTTTGCGTAAATCACGGACTACTTTCTGCAGTAGCATCACCCTCTCGTTTAGCACTTTCAGCTCTCTCGGCTCAGCGCAGTCTCAGTGACTCACCTCCGCCTCCTCTCCCACCCTCCTCCTCTGCTACGCCATACTCCTCCCCTCTTGCCAACCCCCTCCTCTGCCCCACTACCCACCACACTCACTCTACCTCCACCCATCGGTAGTACCAGCCCTAAGCACCAATGATTGTATATGCATGCACTATTTACTATAGAAATGGCAATGATTTTCTGTATATGTACTGTATTTCATGGGGCAAGGAGGCTCAGGGCATCTTAACTCCCCATATTTTATCTATTTCTTATAGAACATTGATCCGCTTAATGTTTATTTTAGAGTATAATATGCGTGTTTTAGGAGCGTAGCCTTGAGCGTAAAAGGACTAACTGTATATACAAAACATATCCCCTAAGTGTACAGTATTATGTTTTTGATTAAACTTCATATCTAATCAGTGGAACACAATACAGCAATATCTTCTATGACATTTAAGTAATATTTCATGCATGGGTTTTTCTTGATATTCTGGGTGTTGATCATCTCTAGAATTACTTCCACTAAGAAATAAAAAGTCTAAACAATGTGGGTTCAAGAGCACATGCAATATACTATGAATATTCAAGCTTTTAGGTTAAAGCATTTGTATTACATTTGAAGGACAAAATAGTCTAATATATCTAGAAGATAATACTCATCAAGTAAAATCAAGTCTAAAATTCACTGAATTCACATAAAATAACTGTATTGTACTTTGTAAAATATTAAATTTTTATAAATTAGTCCAAAAGAAAAAGCCAAGAAATCTCACCATTTTCCACTAGAAATTGTTGGAAATCCTCAATGTGCATTTTACTTCTTCATATTCATCGGTTATTGCTCTGCCTGAATACTGCCTCTGCTAGGCACTCTTTAATCAACAATTCAGTGAATTCTCACCGATCTGAAAAGAGATTTTCTAGTTATTTTAGGTAACAACAAAATGCTTATACAAAAATCCTCCTTTATATACTAGGACTGGCTAAATTTTTTTCTTTTTTTCACGAGGTGCCCACCGGGCACAAGTCCAGCGACCCTGGGCCTGGGGGCAAAAAATAGAACAGAAATTGAAAATAGAAGGAAAAGGTTATACTGTGTTAATCTACACCACCGAATGCCGGAAAACCAGCTTTTAAAGTGAGACAGATTGTATAAGTATGGAAACACAGAAGGCAGAGCATTCACAGTTTTAGTTGTGTGAGACAGGAGGAGGAGGTACTATCTTGGGGTTATTCTCGTAGCGACCGACATTCACAGGCCAGTGGGCACCTTGGGCAAGGCGAGGATTCTGAGCCCACTGTACACAGGATGCCAAATCCGCGAACACTGCTGCCCGTTAAAGTACCTGTAAAGAGGTGAAGCAACACTGCAGCGAAGAAGGGGAAGAGATTGTCGACTAAAAATTATACAGTTTTTGTATTATGGAGCTCTTCATACCAGAAATCTCAATGAACCCACTCTGAGTGAAGAATATGTACCATGTACCAGAGGAATATAAACATTATGAGCTTTGATCATAATTTAATCGAATCTAACTCTGAGGGAATCCATTGGGAGAGCATCCTTGGTTCAAATATGTTAGCCTACTGAGTGTTAAATGGAGAAGATAATGATGAAACCTGTTAACCAATAAGAGGACAACTAAGGTACAAACTCATAAAACCATGAGAATATATGTTAATGGCGTGGGAACCGCAGGAGAGGAATCTATTTCAATGTGATAATAATTTTGGTGTCAGTTGCAAGATCAATCATCAGAATAAAGAAAGCAATGGCATTAGCATATGAACAGACAACCAAAATATAATGCATCTGTAACTGTTAGAAGATTTAAATGATGGTGCACAAAGGTATCTGGAGGGCTGATCACGAAACATACAACCACATGATATGTGAAAGAATTCACGTCTTTTGACTCTTTGTATAAAATAAAAACATTTATAATGTGACTTATTGACTGAAATTTTTTATCAGCTTACCTCCTTACCAAGTAGTTGCATTAATGATAAGCCTTCATCATCTTCATTGCCATCTGCACTATCTCATTAATGAACCTTGATACATAGAAGGCTTTTATGTAGCATAGAAATGTCTGAAAGAGATTTCGTGGGTTTCTGTTTCCCTAAATCTAAAAAACACAAAAGAAGGCATAGGAAAGAAGACAACAGAAAATCAAGAGAATTCAATAAGAGGCTGTACAAAGGCTAAACAACTGAAAAGAAATGTCATATCGCATTGTCAAATATGAAGTCAGGACTGTTTATGATGTGAATTACAAACCTGTTATGGCGCCCAAAAACTAAGTTGCAGAAGCTTTTCTTCAGGTCCTTTGGCTGAAGTAACTGATTGAATACATCCTTTCTTGGCTCAACTACCTTCACAGCAGCATTACTGCTGATGATGGGTCTATAATAATAATAAAAAGAAATTTTTTCTGTATTTTTTGCATTAATATTATAGAAATAAGTGTGATCTTCACATACTGTAACACCAAGAAAAAAACTTTGAACTTAAACATGTCATCTTCAACTTAAAAAACACTTAGCAGAAGGGTTTAGCTAAACTTAACAATTCACAAGCTGAAGTCAAATGCTAAGTTACTGGAAAGTTGCATTATAACATGTGAGTGCCAGATG
This sequence comes from Homarus americanus, assembly GCF_018991925.1. Taxonomy (NCBI): domain Eukaryota; kingdom Metazoa; phylum Arthropoda; class Malacostraca; order Decapoda; family Nephropidae; genus Homarus; species Homarus americanus. The sequence continues at coordinate 5,024 of NW_024713465.1, read as the reverse complement.
TAGATGTGTAATACTGATGTGAGAGATGAAATATGGGGAAAGGATTATATATGTTAATTTTTGAGAACCACGTCTGATTATTTTGCAAAATTCACCCGGCATGCATATTGAAGTAATTTTGTAATAACTTACAAACAAACCAACAAAACAAAACAAATAAAAATAAATAACATATACACTGACTGAGAGATATTATATACAGTACAGTAGGGTATATGAGCAGAGAGAATAACAAGATTTGTTGGAGTAGCAGATGAAAAGGAATAAAAGAAAGTTTGAAAGTAAGATTCTCTATAGCAAAAAATAAATAAATAAAAAATAAATAAATAAATAAATAAAAAATTCTGTACAGTATCACTTCTCATACCGAAATAATTTAATTTGAGCAGCCATTTTAATATAAGGAGTTTTATTATAAAACAAACTAAAAACTCGTCCTATCGTGAACTTTGCAATTGGAAATTTATACAATACATTGCATCCTATATACTTACGTCGTCCCGCTTACCGTTGTTTAGGTACTCGTCGCCAAACTTTTGAACTAAATTCATTTAATGTCCCGATGATCCGATACTAAATCTTTTTCTGGTAGTCACGGACTCTTTTCTCACGGCGCATCACCCGCTCTTGTCTGGCAGCGCTCATTCTCTAGGTTGTGCTGATGCCTCACTACGCCGACGTAACAGCATCCCCAGCTGACGCCAAGCCAGTCTCTGTTACGACTTCACATCGTTAGGTAATGCTTAAGTGCTTTTGCTCTAAAACTGCTATAACCATTCAAAATGGCTTCCAGAGTGCACATCAGCACCTGCTACTGATGCGAGTGCGGTGAAGAGGCAGCGTAGACCGTTACCCTTTCTGCGAAAATGGATATAATAACCCGATTAGAAAAAGGGGAATGTATTTGTGGACAAAAGCCGCTGTGCTTGGTCTAACCCCCTAGCGATAAGTACTATCCGGATAGCGCTGACAAGATTAAGGTTAGTGCTGGAAGTGGTACTACTCTCAGTGCAACTAAAACAACTCTACTAGAAGTACTGTGATGGAAAAAGTGGAAAAAGATACTGGCTATGTGGATGGACAGAATCAGCATAATGCACCTGAGGCCATATGGTTTATCGGCATAAGGCCAGATCGCTAATGACGACATAAGGAAAGAATTTGAGAAGGATCGAAACAAAGAGACCTTTACAACCAGCGAGGTTGGTTTCAGCGATTAGCGAGTATAACTTCCAAAATATTAAGATGACTGGTGAAGCTGCCAGTTCGAATCACAGTTCCTGCGAGACATTCCGCCAGAATTCAAATGGATTATCCAGGAAGGATGCCTGAGAGGGACCTATATCTGGGGAGGAGAAAAAGGCCAGGTTTTAAAAAGCGGCAAAAAGACCGTTTGATGCTGTGATTAAGCCTTGGTACTGCAACTTCAAGCTGAAACCTGCTGATTTCTGCGTGCCTGCGAACCCACGGGCCCTGAAAGGTTACTCTAGGATTACCTTCCTGTCATTTACAAGGCAAACAAAAAAGGCATGGATAACCCGGCGCCATATTTAGCCGATGATTAAACATTTTAAGCTGTCCCTGCAATGAAGGAATACTGACAAGAACCTTGACTTTCAAATTCTTCCTGATGAACGACAATGCTCCAGTTCATCCTCCCAATCTCGACGACTTCCATGACAATGTAAAAGTTGTATTTCTGCCTCCTAACACAACAGCAGTGATGCAGCCTATGTCGGATAAGTGTCATCACCTGCATTCAAGGGGTATTATTTATGCGTTACCATAGCCCAACTGCTCAGGCTACAGGCGGAGAAAAACACACCCACGATCCGAGAATATTGGCGCTTCAACATTCTTCATGCAATTGACAACATTAGCAAGGCATGGGAGTAGTTTCAAGAAAGATGCGAATGGTGTGTGGGGTAAGTGCTGTGGCGGTCGTCCAACAGTTTTACAGGATTCTACAGATTTAGTCCTGGCTGTGAATAGGGATATCCTCAGCTTGGCTGAACAGGCAGGCTTTGATGAGCTGGAATCAGAGGATATTGAGGAATCCTGGCATCCCACATACAGAAGAGCTCACCAGGAGAGAGATCTGCAACAACTAACAGAACACAGTCCCGTTGAAGATAGCGACAACGAAAGAACCTCAATGACAGCTAACTTCCAAGAGGATGGCAGAATTATTCAACAGGTTCCAGCAAGCAATGCAAATCCTTATGAATGTGAAGACACAAACAGAAGCGTAGCTCAAAGGTTCAACACAACGTGATAACAGTCTTGGTTGTTACACTGAGATCTATAAGGGAGAAAAATAACATCAAGCAGTCAACACTGGATTCATTTTGTTGCGTCCACAGGCGGCAGAAGCAGCTTCTTCACAACAGCCCGGCAGCGAGGGCAAAACAACAGCGGAGGAGGAGCAAACTTCAACGGAGGGAGGAGCATCAGCTCATGCTCACAACAAAAGCGTATTTGTTGTAGGATTTAGATTAATCAAGTTTGTTGAATTAACCGAATTAAAGATCCTTATAGAGTAATTCGTTAACGAAATTTCGTTAACGAGGACCACTGTATTTATCTATTGCTTATAGGGAAAAATGATCTATGCGATGGATTTAGGTATAAATCAGCGTTTTTCAGGAATAACTTGACGTTAGCGAGAACTTACTGTACTGCCAGTGCAAGCATGTGAAAAAGTTCGGCAGAATTTGGTCAGATAAATTATCTCACAATACTGGATGTTTTCCTGTTATAAAAATATGATTTGGTAACACAAGACTTAAATAAACACTAAATATTATACATAACAGTACAGTGAAATTAAATAAAAAAAAATATAATAACATAGATATTGGCCTGAAAGTTGTATGCCTGTATACTGAATAAACAACTCCTTCCCCTGGCTGGCCGTGTTCAGCTATTTCCCACTACCAGTATGTAAACAGAGCACCAGGAATTTACTATGAGTTATATGACACAATAATTCATGAGGAGTTTCAGCATGGATTTTCTTCTGTCGTGGAAACTGATTATTTTATGATTTTTTTTTATTAACCTTGACAAATGAACCCTAAATAATATGGGGGTTATGGTGAAATTACATAATGATGATTTAGCAGAGTCATGAAATTTGACTGAGCCTCCAGCAATGGGAGTGGAATTTTTCTGGGGATTCAACCATCCCAACTTCTGCCTTACCACCTTCTCCCTACACAGAATTACAAGTAACTTCCCTCCTCATTTTTCTTTATAGTTTTATATTATATTTGATTTGCTTCTAAGTCACATTAAACCATTGGATAACACTATATTTGAGATATTTGAGAGGGGTTCAGTATATAATGATTCCAGTAGATGTACAGTATAGAAGTTCAGTATAGAGGGTAATACTGTAAATACAAAATTAATAAATAAATTATATAAACCAAGGAACAAACAGAATAAGAGGACACCACGATGACTGATAAAAGGTTTTTGGAATACTTCTGCAAGTACTTATCTCTACCCCTAACTCTCAATTCCTTCACATCTGTTTTGTACCTGTTTCTCCTACTATTTCACTTCCCTCTGTGGGTTCTGTGCCTCTTGATCCATCCCACACAAAATGGAGAGAAGTTACAAAAAATAAAAGATGAATATAGGAAGAAAAAATTTAGGAGTTTGGCAGAAAGAACTTTCAGTACTAAAAAATAATAGAGGTGTATACGAGATAAATATAAAATTAAGGATTCAAAATAATTATATTTACCAATAGACAACTGGTATAGGGTATGGATGAATGAAATAAGACAACAAATAAGTAAGGTGGGTGAACAGCCAAGGAATGTGGTATCAGCGCAAAGCAAAATGGATGTAAGAGACAATGCTTCATGAAAAGAAAATGTCATTCAAATACAAAGAAAACAAAAATAATTGCCCTAAATGTGACAAAAAGGCATCCTTGAGGTTGTTTGGGTCCTACTTTACAGAGCAAGACAAGGATTTGGAATAAAGAACCCGAACATAATGAATGATGCAAGAGTTCTTTTCATAAAAATAATCGCCAATCATTTTTCTTTCCTCTTTTCAAGCCTTTTCGCCATTGTAATAAATACTGTACAGGATGGCGGAACCAGAATGCTTACCTCCCTTTTATTCACTGTCGTTCATCCAATTTACCAATGTAACAATTCCTTGCAGTGATTCTATGATGTTTCCTTCACAACAAGTCCCAAATATCTATAGAGTCTACAATAATGCAAGAACATAGAAATTAAAACAGGCTGTGATTGTGAACTGGACTGTGAGCAAGAAATAAATAAAAAAATTCTTAAAAAGATTTGCCAATGTTAACAGAGCACAGTTTCATTCACTTAGGTTTCAAAAATTCTAACTTGCAACTTACCCAAAGAAATGCCTCATAAAAGATTCTTGCCAAGAATCTGTAATCCGTCGTTGTAGCTCACCCAACAAATTAAACTCCCCAGGATATATTTGTAACTCCTCACAATTATTCTGTGATGATTTACCATTGACGACACTTGTATGAATCCAGCAAGCGACACCTGATTGAGATCCATCATTTTAGCGTTCTTCATCCCATGCTTAACTGTTTCACCCCCAAACCTACAACCAAGGAGAAGAAATGTATTTCTTTAACTTTCAAATCAATATAAAAGTTCAATGCTTTTAATGATGTCAACAAACTAACACACAAAATCAAACTGTTACCTTGATGTCACTTTCTTTATCTGCACGAGTACATGCATTAACCTTTAAAGCCAATAAAAAACTTGGTACCAAATATACGTAAAATAGAAATAGACCAATTCAATAACTTTATGAAAATCTCACATGTTCTCATCAAAACTAAAACAAGTATCCTAGATTATGGATTAAGGCTCATTTCATATGCTGTACTCTACTGTCTAATACCACAGTTATTATCCTTGGCATAGAAAAAACCCCAAATGTTTTTAACTAGATGGAGCATATTGCAAGGAAAGGAAAATGGACAGAAATAAATTTTATTATCATGA
>NW_024713464.1:0-14292 GCF_018991925.1 Homarus americanus | reverse complement strand
GCCAAAGTGTCTATACACATCTGCGTACATGTTCAGGATCTCCTGTAGGTCGCTTTCAGTGTGAGCGACAAGGGTGAGGTCGTCTGCATACTGAAGTTCAGTAATGGAAGCTGCCGACACCTTTGTTCCTGCCTGGAGTCGTTTTATGTTGAAAAGACCCTTTCATCCGGTACTGAATATCCATCCTTCCGGTTAAATTGGCACTGGCACGAGAAAGGAAGGCAGCCAAGAAAATGGAAAAGAGAATTGGTGCCAGTGAATTGGCTGGATTGTCCAATTAACCAGGCCGTTCACATATATTTATTATTTGGGTTTAAGTAACGAATCCCAAACTGTAGTTCCTTGTTTTATTATAAAGGGATTGTAACTATAATTCCTGAGTGTAGATCGACCGTAAGTTCCACTATATATGAGTGAATGTGAAAGGGACGGCGTTTATGTAATATAAACGTTGATCACGTCCTAACGATGTAAGTTGCCGTGAGTGACTGACTAAGGGCCTCGCAGTGCGGGCTTACATGGAGATGCTGACTATGGGTTTCTTCCCTCTTGGGAGAGTTGCCCTCCCACGTGTACAACTCATGTCTTACTCATAGACAGTGGAAAGTTAGAGGGTGGTGAATCTGAATATAATATCAGATGTATTGACCCATTTATATAATATGTTCTGTTGATGAGACAGGGGCCCATTACATCGCTCGGTCACGTACCAGCTGAGTTTTTGTGAGGCCTAAATAACTCACAGAGTACAGTACATCCTAGACAACCCTAACCATGTCATAAACAGATATGTAGACACTAAGCTGGGGACTCAACTACTGTAGGGGTATCAGCTACAACAGGGGACCTATACTTTAGTGTCTTAAGGGTTAGTATGTTATGAACAATGTTGAATTTGGATGACACTGCCTTGTAATAACAGAACAGGAACATAATTGCCAGAATTAACAAAATAGAGGGAATTGTAAGGCTTGGTATTGCAAATTCCCGTGATAGATAAAATGGCAAGTTATTTTTCAAATCAGCAAAATGTGTCTCGTTCAAGAAAGCTAAAACTTTTTATTTCTCTGAAACTATTTGAATATCCTTAATAATGAAATTCATTATAGGCAGTTGAATTAAAGAAGACTTGAGTTTAAGATTTAAAGGAAAATGCTGATGAGTAGGCAAGGTCCGTAATGTACCACAAGTTATTTCACAGTAATAAGGAGCCTTGCAGTGCCCTTTCACAACTAGCTGCTTAACACCATCATGGCATTTTAATATAACAGTAGTGAGATTTGGAAAGAACAAATACTGAACATTGTGCAGATGGGCGTGAAACACAGTTTTAACACTAACTGGCCTATAGCTGCATTGCACAAGTGCTATGCGTACATTTGTTTGTTTTGACCGTCAATTCACATATTCCCTCTGCAGCAGGAATAAATGCAAACATGTAGGCTGGACGTACATGTAGGTGTAGATAAGACGACTTACACCGTGACAGTACCTCAGAATCCTCTATTGATAACAAAGAATAATCTTCATCTACTAAGAAAAGTTCTTTAGGCCTATCCAGAGTATACAGTGTGTCGTTTACAAACCAGGGAAAGGGTTCTAAATGCTATGCATTAAACTCATGTTGCCCTCGCATAGGAATGTGGATCAGAATTGCATTGTGCGTGAGAGTTGACTCCAACAGTGGGTAATAATATTGAACCTCATTGTCATTATAAATAGGAGTTAAATGAAACTGCAACTTGGCTATCTTTAAAGCTTCAAGAAGCGTCTGCACAGGCACAAGCTTCGCGTCCACACGTCCTATCCTGGCATCTACAATGCTGTCTATTAGTTCATTTTTAGAGGTTACAATTTTATGAACCGAAATTTCAGCAGCATGCAAATATTCTGTGAAATAAAGGAGCCATTCTAACGTCGGGATTGCTTTCTGTAACCTAGTAACAATCCTCGAGACCTGGTTAGACTCCGCTATTATTGCATTAACCTTTGATTCTAGAGCAGTAATCGCGTGAAAGGTTTGAGAAATAACACGATTCTGTTGAGATATAGCCTGAACGACAACGTTCATTCGGTCCCCCAATTTAGCAACATCATCGGCCGTTGCCGTGCCAAACAAGGCGCTTTGGATGAGACCCACAAACTTAAAGAGACCCCTTTTTCGTCGTGCCTGAGAATGCACTTCTTTAGCAAGATCCGCTTGAGACGCCGGTTGATTTTTCCCAACATCGACGAGACGCTCGCGAAGGTTCTGGAGACGAAAGTGTAGAAGGTCTATAGTTAGTGAAACTATTGTCGAATTAATAGAAGCTGTGCTGAGAACATGAAGGATGTCCAATGCTGATTGTAGTTGGCCGTCGACGTTTTCCATCTGACGCGGAAGTTGGAGTAGTGGATGGAGTTCATACTTGGTGTTCACCACGTCCTCAACTATGAGAACGCGTCCGAGAGGTGCCACCAGTGCACCCGGTTTGAAGACTGATGTGGACATGTCTGTCAACACAACGGTGCAACAACAGAGTAGAAGCAACACACTGATGATCCAAGCAATTCTGTAAGGAATTACAAACGATTGAACGTCTACTTGCAGAACGAAGTTTCATACAATAGTCATTTGGGACACTCTGCTTCTGTACAATCTGTAAGGTGTGAATCACATCATCATCAACTGGAGGTAATACATTTATCTGAGTCTTCTTCAGACGATCCGCGTGCACGACATTTGCAATCTGTGCATTAGGCTTCCAAATTTTAAATTTGTTGCCTGATTCTTTTGAGATTATGCGGAATGGACCAGAAAATTTTGCCGAAAGTTTGGAGTTCCTTTCAGGTTCTCTTAACATAACAGCGTCCCCAACGTTTAATGCGACAGGTTTAGCTTGTTTATTTTTTTTGATGATCATTTCGGCGCTTGACGCTGCTATATGTTATCGTACTTGGGCATGAATATCTGTAAAGACATGAATTTGTTTTGCCGCGAAATCATCCGTATTATAAACCGGGTATGGCGCATCTGTAAGGATGTCGTAAGGTAGACGTTTATCTGTACCATAGACAATGTAGTCGGGTGTTTTGCCCGTAGAGCTATTAACTGACCCATTTATAGACGCTGCAACCTGCTGTAACCAATCCTCCCATGCGTATTGAAAACCACTTACAATTGGACGCAGTATTTCTAGGATTTTACGATTGGTTCTCTCAACAAGGCCATTAGCCTGTGGATGATAAGCTGTCACAAAAGTTTTTTAATACCATATTGTGCACATATATGCGCTACTAGCTGATTCTTGAACTCTGTGCCATTGTCAGAGAGCAGAACTTTAGGCGTAGTATATGGACATATAAGATTCATCACTAATGCATAGGCTACTGCTTCGGCCGTTTTGCTTTTTAGTGGGACCAAGACCACGACCCTTGAAAAATTATCCACACACACTAAGACGTACGCTGATCCCTGATGACTCATTGGGAGCTGTAATAAGTCAATAGCGACTGAGTCAAACGGACGGTTTGGTGTAGGATATTGTAGAATCGGGGCTGGTGATCCTGTTGAACCTTTATGTTGAGCACACGCCAAACAATTAGCTATGTGTAATTCTATGTTTTTCTTCATAGTGTTCTAGAAATACTTCTTTCGTAAATCCGCTAAGCATTTATCACGACCTTGGTGACCTGCCTGTGGGACATCATGGAACAATGTCATTACTGCTTTGCACAACGTGTCAGGTACGACTATTTGAGACACATTACCCTTAGGTGATTTTCTCGACCTATGGAGTATGTTATGTCGTAATTCAAACTGACTTAAGGGAAGAATTAACTTGGGGAGTTTAACATCCTCACCCGATTCGTGAGCAAAAATAACTGCTGACCAATATGGGTCGCGTCGTTGCTCATCTTCCAATTGCGAAAGAGTGAATGTTGATACAGGCATGGCTGGTGCTATATTTCTTGACAGAGCGTCGGCGACAACATTCGCCTTCCCAGGTAAATACCTAAATTCGGGGTCAAACTCTTGAATTGTCAGATACCAGCGTGCTAATCTGCCTGATAAGTTTCTGCCATGGAACAGTTCAGTTACTGCAGCATGATCAGAAAAAACAGTTATCTTGTAGCCAAAGATAATGTCTTTGAACTTCTTAAGTGCCCACACAACGGCTAACGTTTCTAAATGCGTTACCGAATAACGTGTTTCAGCATCAATTAGTTTGCGACTTGCAAACGCTATCACTCTAAACTTCCTACGCGTATCCTCTTGCATGAGCACTGCTCCGACTCCAATTCCGGAAGCGTCCGTACAGAGAGTGAAAGGTTGAGTGTAGTCTGGGAATGGTAGAACCGGGGCATTGGTAAGCGCTATCTTCAATGCCGTAAAACTATCTTTGTGTTCAGCGTCCCATATAAACATTGCATCTTTTATGAGCAACCTTGTTAGGGGCGATGATAATGTTGCATAGTTCTTGATAAAGGAACGATAATATCCAGATAAGCCAAGAAAGCTACGCACATGATCATTTGAGGTAGGACGCGGGAACTGAGATACAGCTTTGACTTTATCATTAACTGTATGTATGCCCTCACCGTCAATTACATGACCAAGGAAATGGATTCTGTATTTTAAAAACTCACACTTCGAGAGTTTTATTTTGAGGCCTGCTGTGGAAAGTTTGTCCAACACTTCACGCAGTTTAATCAGATGGGAATCGACGTCCTTACTGACTACTATTAGATCATCCAAATAAGCGCAGACTGTGGTACCAATCAATCCAGCAAACAGGGTGTTGATCATTCTTTGAAATGTTAGTGGGGTATTTCTGAGACCAAATGGCATCCGTAGAAACTCAAAGTGGCCTAGAGGCGTGCTAAATGCCGTGATTTCTCGTGATTTCTCATCGAGTGGTATTTGCCAATACCCAATAAGCAAATCTAAGTTGCTAAATACCGCATTATCCTTGCCTAAGGATTGCAAAATGTCGCTCAAGACAGGAATAGGGTACCTGTCACGGATCGTTTGATCATTGACCCGCCTGAAATCTATAACAGGGCGCCATCCACCATCCTTTTTCGGGACGAGGAATAATGGGCTATTAAAAGGGGATTTTGAGTGTCTAATAACATTCTCATCTAATATACCCTGTACCATATCTTGTACTACAGCGCGCTGTCTATGAGGTAGTCTATAAGCTGGTACGTAAATAGGGTTGGTTCCCTCCTTTAAGGCTATACGATGGGATGTTAAATCTGTCTGACCTAGCGTTTCCCCTGGCAAGGCTACTATATTTCTATAGTCGGCAAGCAGCTCTAAAAGGCGTGTCTTGCCCTGGGAATGATCGATCACCTTAACATGTGGTGCTATTTGATCTATCCTGGCCTGTCGAGTCTGTTGGCATTTTGCAACAATACCTCGAATTGGGAATTTTGTAGGCTGTACTTCGACATTGTTGTGATATACTAGAAAATCACACAAATAACATCCTTTCTTTAAGATTCGTTGAACGCCTGTTCGATTTAGAATCAGTACGTCGGTCAAACCACCAGGGCGTATAGTGCTCAGGGTAGATTTACATGACAGCCCTTTTACTTTGCATGTTTCCGGGAGACACACTACATCAGTGCCCGTGTACACGTTGGGTAGTTCGACAGTTGCTTTGGTGATTTCCTAATTCTGGTAATGGAGAGTACTCTTCAACACTGCAGGTACGATCGTCCAACTCTTGCTGCTGTAATCACACTGGGAAAGTGCGTGGTTGAGGTCAAGAGGTATCTCTGACGCACGATCCGCCTTCCTCTTAATAGGATTGGTAGACAACACTTTCGCTCTAGCTCTGAGTATAGGTTCAGAATGACTCATTGCTTTGTAAGAAACACCTTTAAACGTAACAGTATTATTACGTGGAAGAACATCTATCATGTTCTTTCGAAGAGTTGGTAGACCAAGTAATCCGTCGGCTGGCAAATTAAACTGCTGGACTATATAAAAGTCCGCGTAGAAGGGCGTACCACGACTTGAGAATCTGAGTGGTAACGTCACCATTCCTTTGATTCTCAGCCGAGTACTTGAAACTCCTTTGAGCTCAGCGTTACAAGGTCTCCAATTGAAGTTGCGGTGAGGGAATTTACGTTGTAACTCGTGATAGGATGTCAAGGCCAATACATTAGCGCAAGCACCTGTGTCTATATTAAGAGCCAATCTGGTATTATCCACTCTCACCGGCACTGACAACACTTCCAGTTTGCTAAGCGCCGCTACTAGGGAGGCCGCTACAGAAGTGCTGTGAGGAGGGGCGGGAATTACCCTATCTATCCCTCTCCTTGGTGTGGTGTGTGCTGGTCTTCCCCGGACGACTTGTCCTGGAGACGCTTCTGCTTACGCCTATACGACACTTCCGTTTCACTTAGGTCCACACCCCTCGCCTTTATTAGCACATCGCACTCCTGTGAACTATGAGATGTCGATTTGTGAACTGCGCACCATTTGTGTGACTTCTGGATAGGAGGAGGTATCTTCTTAGCTGCTTCCGAAAATGACCTTGAGGAGTGCTTGGCACTGTTACCTTGGAGCTGATAACAATCTTCTATTACGTGGCCACGTTTATTACAGTGTGCGCATCGTAAAGGAGTTTTTTCTTTATAAGTCCGGCGGGGAGGTGCAATCGGAGCTAAGTGTGTCGTATAAGGAGTCTGGGAGGGAGTTATGTGCGCCATCTGAGGTATCTGGGGTTGCACCATAGACGTCAAGGGCTGCGACGTCGTCACTGAGAGCTGCGCCATTAAGGAATGTGCCATTAAGGGGCCCGTAGCCTGGGGACAGAGTATATTTGCGTACTCCTCCATATCCATGGGTGGTTCATACTGTACGTATTGTGCCCGGCTATATAGAGGACGACGGACGGAAAGCAGAAAACTTACTAGCTCTATCAACGTTTCTACATTGTCCGCTGACATTTTACCCTGCGCGTCGTACCAATCTGAGGTCTGGAATGTCGCTTGCATGTCCTGGCGAACCTCGCCTGCGATGTCGACAGCATCGACAGGCGTTTGATTGCGTATCCCTGGCGTACAACGATCCATCCATCTGAAGATCCATTGAAGCTGGCCCAGCTGTGACCCACCCTCAAAGATCCCAATTAATGTTCGCTTAAATTTCTCATAATCAGGGCTCTGCAACCCAAACGCATTTAAACGACTACTGGCATAAGAACCCTGTGTAATGTGGGAACGTACATATGCCTTTTTGTCTTCGTCAGTCGTTATTTTTCCAGTGCGCATGTTATCTTCACATGCACGAATGAAATACGCGACCCGATAATCATCTTGACCCATAAAATTTCGAATATTATCACCACGCTGCATAATATAAATAACCCTATCAGGTTGAGTTGACACGGTAGTAGCATAAACGTGAGGGTTTGTGGAAGTCATTATAGTGTTAGTATTAGTTAAGTTAGTATTCTTACTCCTATCTGAGGACTCGGTTAATATGGGTGTTACTTCTGACGAAACAGACACACTGTCACCTGAATTAGTTTTTGTATACTGAGGTGAAGTACTATATGTATTACCAGATCGTAAGGTACGACGGTGTAAGTCGTCAAATGATTCCTCAATTACTTTCTCACTACTTCCTACCGAATCGTCTAACTGTGTTCCCGACTCAACTTCAATGTCAGTCTGTGCTTGATCATCTACGAGTTGGTTATAAGCAAATAGTTGTGCTAGGCGTGCAATGTCATCATCACTAGGCATTGGAGACTTAGAAAATTATCTATTAGTCTCTTGTGGGTCAATGAATAATTAACAGTAAAAGAAAATTACTTGCCTCTCATTTACAAGATAAATGAATATTAATTGTAGTTAATAATTAAACTATCAATAAGTAAACAGACACTTATGAACAACTGTAAATTATAGAATTTCAATACATTAATTTTACATTCGACACTTTATCATTGAAATAATCCTATCCGACGAACCTATCGGTGTGAAGATATCTCTCGAACGTGTTCATGTGTGTATAATTATGTAATTTAAATACCTATTTATACAGGGTGTGACGTCTGTATAGAAAACGCGATCCTTCAACGCGAGTTCTGAGTCCAGTGTTGTGTAGAGAGTGGGCGGGGCCTCTTCTTGGTGATGCATGCGCTGCTCTTGGTTTCCTTGGCAATGAAGAGACGCTTCTACTTTGGCGAGAGATGAGTCCACTTCAAAATAGGGGAGTACCTCCACAGTCGATCAGAAACTGCTGATGATTAGCTTTCGATCTGTTCGTTGCTAGGTCGCTGGCGTGACTGCCGTGTGCCAAATCTTTACAGTCTACGTATATATGGAGATCTGTATGATGTCACCGGAACTTCATAATCGACGCTCGCGACACAACAAACTGTTCAGCTACTTGTGAAATATCAACCGTTAGTCCAAGTTATGAAACCTTTCTTCAACACTGCAACACTGTATCAGGAAAATGCTTCAACCGGCACAAACTGGATATTCACCAACAGGCTGTAATATATATATTACGAATTCTGCACGTTTTGTATGTGACAGAGATAAGGAGCACTCACTAAATATCGTCTCAATACGGGATATTGTTTTAAAATACACTCGGATTATGTAACGCGTCACTGTTGTGTGTTTTCTGTTTTTACAAAACACGGACGGTCTGATACGACTACCAATTTAAGAATCCACAAACACCACTTGCCACCTATATGAATGGGCTGGATTGCCCAGTTAACCAGGCCATTCACATATATTTATTATTTGGGTTTAAGTAACGAAACCCAAACTGTAGTTCCTTGTTTTATTATAAAAGGAATGTATCTATAATTCCTGAGTGTAGATCGACCGTAAGTTCCACTATATATGAGTGAATGAGAAAGGGACGGCGTTTATGTAATATAAACGTTGATCACGTCCTAACGATGTAAGTTGCCGTGAGTGACTGACTAAGGGCCTCCAGTGCGGGCTTACATGGAAATGCTGACTATGGGTTTCTTCCCTCTTGGGAGAGTTGCCCTCCCACATGTACAACTCATGTCTTACTCATAGACAGTGGAAAGTTACAGGGTGGTGAATCTGAATAAAATATCAGATGTATTGACCCATTTATATAATATGTTCTGTTGATGAGACAGGGGCCCATTACATCGCTCGGTCACGTACCAGCTGAGTTTTTGTGAGGCCTAAATAACTCACAGAGTACAGTACATCCTAGACAACCCTAACCATGTCATAAACAGATATGTAGACACTAAGCTGGGGACTCAACTACTGTAGGGGTATCAGCTACAACAGGGGACCTATACTTTAGTGTCTTAAGGGTTAGTATGTTATGAACAATGTTGAATTTGGATGACACTGCCTTGTAATAACAGAACAGGAACATAATTGCCAGAATTAACAAAATAGAGGGAATTGTAAGGCTTGGTATTGCAAATTCCCGTGATAGATAAAATGGCAAGTTATTTTTCAAATCAGCAAAATGTGTCTCGTTCAAGAAAGCTAAAACTTTTTATTTCTCTGAAACTATTTGAATATCCTTAATAATGAAATTCATTATAGGCAGTTGAATTAAAGAAGACTTGAGTTTAAGATTTAAAGGAAAATGCTGATGAGTAGGCAAGGTCCGTAATGTACCACAAGTTATTTCACAGTAATAAGGAGCCTTGCAGTGCCCTTTCACAACTAGCTGCTTAACACCATCATGGCATTTTAATATAACAGTAGTGAGATTTGGAAAGAACAAATACTGAACATTGTGCAGATGGGCGTGAAACACAGTTTTAACACTAACTGGCCTATAGCTGCATTGCACAAGTGCTATGCGTACATTTGTTTGTTTTGACCGTCAATTCACATATTCCCTCTGCAGCAGGAATAAATGCAAACATGTAGGCTGGACGTACATGTAGGTGTAGATAAGACGACTTACACCGTGACAGTACCTCAGAATCCTCTATTGATAACAAAGAATAATCTTCATCTACTAAGAAAAGTTCTTTAGGCCTATCCAGAGTATACAGTGTGTCGTTTACAAACCAGGGAAAGGGTTCTAAATGCTATGCATTAAACTCATGTTGCCCTCGCATAGGAATGTGGATCAGAATTGCATTGTGCGTGAGAGTTGACTCCAACAGTGGGTAATAATATTGAACCTCATTGTCATTATAAATAGGAGTTAAATGAAACTGCAACTTGGCTATCTTTAAAGCTTCAAGAAGCGTCTGCACAGGCACAAGCTTCGCGTCCACACGTCCTATCCTGGCATCTACAATGCTGTCTATTAGTTCATTTTTAGAGGTTACAATTTTATGAACCGAAATTTCAGCAGCATGCAAATATTCTGTGAAATAAAGGAGCCATTCTAACGTCGGGATTGCTTTCTGTAACCTAGTAACAATCCTCGAGACCTGGTTAGACTCCGCTATTATTGCATTAACCTTTGATTCTAGAGCAGTAATCGCGTGAAAGGTTTGAGAAATAACACGATTCTGTTGAGATATAGCCTGAACGACAACGTTCATTCGGTCCCCCAATTTAGCAACATCATCGGCCGTTGCCGTGCCAAACAAGGCGCTTTGGATGAGACCCACAAACTTAAAGAGACCCCTTTTTCGTCGTGCCTGAGAATGCACTTCTTTAGCAAGATCCGCTTGAGACGCCGGTTGATTTTTCCCAACATCGACGAGAAGCTCGCGAAGGTTCTGGAGACGAAAGTGTAGAAGGTCTATAGTTAGTGAAACTATTGTCGAATTAATAGAAGCTGTGCTGAGAACATGAAGGATGTCCAATGCTGATTGTAGTTGGCCGTCGACGTTTTCCATCTGACGCGGAAGTTGGAGTAGTGGATGGAGTTCATACTTGGTGTTCACCACGTCCTCAACTATGAGAACGCGTCCGAGAGGTGCCACCAGTGCACCCGGTTTGAAGACTGATGTGGACATGTCTGTCAACACAACGGTGCAACAACAGAGTAGAAGCAACACACTGATGATCCAAGCAATTCTGTAAGGAATTACAAACGATTGAACGTCTACTTGCAGAACGAAGTTTCATACAATAGTCATTTGGGACACTCTGCTTCTGTACAATCTGTAAGGTGTGAATCACATCATCATCAACTGGAGGTAATACATTTATCTGAGTCTTCTTCAGACGATCCGCGTGCACGACATTTGCAATCTGTGCATTAGGCTTCCAAATTTTAAATTTGTTGCCTGATTCTTTTGAGATTATGCGGAATGGACCAGAAAATTTTGCCGAAAGTTTGGAGTTCCTTTCAGGTTCTCTTAACATAACAGCGTCCCCAACGTTTAATGCGACAGGTTTAGCTTGTTTATTTTTTTTGATGATCATTTCGGCGCTTGACGCTGCTATATGTTATCGTACTTGGGCATGAATATCTGTAAAGACATGAATTTGTTTTGCCGCGAAATCATCCGTATTATAAACCGGGTATGGCGCATCTGTAAGGATGTCGTAAGGTAGACGTTTATCTGTACCATAGACAATGTAGTCGGGTGTTTTGCCCGTAGAGCTATTAACTGACCCATTTATAGACGCTGCAACCTGCTGTAACCAATCCTCCCATGCGTATTGAAAACCACTTACAATTGGACGCAGTATTTCTAGGATTTTACGATTGGTTCTCTCAACAAGGCCATTAGCCTGTGGATGATAAGCTGTCACAAAAGTTTTTTAATACCATATTGTGCACATATATGCGCTACTAGCTGATTCTTGAACTCTGTGCCATTGTCAGAGAGCAGAACTTTAGGCGTAGTATATGGACATATAAGATTCATCACTAATGCATAGGCTACTGCTTCGGCCGTTTTGCTTTTTAGTGGGACCAAGACCACGACCCTTGAAAAATTATCCACACACACTAAGACGTACGCTGATCCCTGATGACTCATTGGGAGCTGTAATAAGTCAATAGCGACTGAGTCAAACGGACGGTTTGGTGTAGGATATTGTAGAATCGGGGCTGGTGATCCTGTTGAACCTTTATGTTGAGCACACGCCAAACAATTAGCTATGTGTAATTCTATGTTTTTCTTCATAGTGTTCTAGAAATACTTCTTTCGTAAATCCGCTAAGCATTTATCACGACCTTGGTGACCTGCCTGTGGGACATCATGGAACAATGTCATTACTGCTTTGCACAACGTGTCAGGTACGACTATTTGAGACACATTACCCTTAGGTGATTTTCTCGACCTATGGAGTATGTTATGTCGTAATTCAAACTGACTTAAGGGAAGAATTAACTTGGGGAGTTTAACATCCTCACCCGATTCGAGAGCAAAAATAACTGCTGACCAATATGGGTCGCGTCGTTGCTCATCTTCCAGTTGCGAAAGAGTGAATGTTGATACAGGCATGACTGGTGCTATATTTCTTGACAGAGCGTCGGCGACAACATTCGCCCTCCCAGGTAAATACCTAAATTCGGGGTCAAACTCTTGAATTGTCAGATACCAGCGTGCTAATCTGCCTGATAAGTTTCTGCCATGGAACAGTTCGGTGACTGCCGCATGATCAGTAAAAACAGTTATCTTGCAGCCAAAGATAATGTCTTTGAACTTCTTAAGTGCCCACACAACGGCTAACGTTTCTAAATGCGTCACCGAATAACGTGTTTCAGCATCGATTAGTTTGCGACTTGCAAATGCTATCACTCTAAACTTCCCACGCGTGTCCTCTTGCATGAGCACTGCTCCGACTCCAATTCCGGGAGCGTCAGTACAGAGAGTGAAAGGTTGAGTGTAGTCTGGGAATGCTAGAACCGGGGCATTGGTTAGCGCTGTCTTCAATGCCGTAAAACTTTCCTGGTGTTCAGCATCCTATATAAACACTGCATCTTTTTTTGAGCAACCTCGTTCGGGGCGATGCTAATGTTGCATAGTCCTTGATAAAGGAACGATTATAACCAGATAATCCGAGAAGGCTACGCACATGATCATTTGAGGTAGGACGCGGGAACTGAGATACAGCTTTGACTTCATCATTAACTGTATGTATGCCCTCACCGTCAACTACATGACCAAGGAAATGGATTCTGGATTTTAAAAACTCGCACTTTGAGAGTTTTATTTTGAGTCCTGCTGTGGAAAGTTTGGCCAAAACTTCACGCAGTTTTATCAGATGGGAATCGACGTCCTTACTGACTACTATTAGATCATCCAAATAAGCGCAGACTGTGTTACCAATAAGTCCGGCAAACAGGGTGTTGATCATTCTTTGAAATGTTAGTGGGGCATTTCTGAGACCAAATGGCATTCGTAGAAACTCAAAGTGGCCTAGAGGCGTGCTAAATGCCGTGATTTCTCGTGATTTTTCATCGAGTGGTATTTGCCAATACCCACTAAGCAAATCTAAGTTGCTAAATACCGCATTATCCTTGCCTAAGGATTGCAATATGTCGCTCAAGATAGGCATAGGGTACCTATCACGGATCGTTTGATCATTGACGCGCCTGAAATCTATAACAGGGCGCCATCCACCATCCTTTTTCGGGACGAGGAATAATGGGCTATTAAAGGGGGATTTTGAGTGTCTAATAACATTCTCATCTAACATACCCTGTACCATATCTTGTACTACAGCGCGCTGGCTATGAGGTAGTCTATAAGCTGGTACGTAAATAGGGTTGGTTCCCTCCTTTAACGCTATATGATGGGATGTTAAATCTGTCTGACCTAGCGTTTCCCCTGGCAAGGCTACTATATTTCTATAGTCGGCAAGCAGCTCTAAAAGACGTGTCTTGCTCTGTGGATGATCGATCACCTTAACATGTGGTGCTATTTGATCTATCCTGGCCAGTCGAGTCTGTTGGCAATTCGCAACAATACCTCGAATTAGGAATTTATTTGGTTGCACTTCGACATTGCTGTGATATCTAAAAAATCACACACATAACATCCTTTCTTGAAGATTCGCGAACGCCTGTTCGATGAACTCAGCACGCCGGTCAAACCACTAGGCGATAGTGCCTAGGTGAGATTCACATGACAGCCCTTTTACTTTGCATGTTTCCGGGAGACACACTACATCTGTGCCCGTGTACACGTTGGGTAGTTCGACAGTTGCTTTGGTGATTTCCTCATTTTGGTAATGGAGAGTACTCTTCAACACTGCTGGTACAATCGTCCAACTCTTGCTGCTGTAATCACGCTGGGAAGGTGTGTGGTTGAGGTCGAGAGATATCTCTGACGCATGATCCGCCTTCCTCTTAATAGGATTGGTAGACAACACTTTCGTCCTAGCGGTGAGCATAGGTTCAGA
>NW_024713463.1:0-28199 GCF_018991925.1 Homarus americanus | reverse complement strand
GGTACATACTAACAACAGGTGGGAGACACTAACTACAGGTGGTAGCCACTAACTGCAGGTGGTAGACACTAACAACAGGTGGTTACCACTAACTGCCGGTGTTAGACACTAACAACAGGTGGTAGATACTAACTACAGGTGGTAGCCACTAACTGCAGGTGGTAGACACTAACAACATGAGGTAGCCACTAACTGTAGGTGGTAGACACTAGCAACAGGTGGTAAACACTAACTACAGGTGGTAGGCCCTAACAACAGGTTGTAGACACTAACTACAGGTGGTAGCCACTAACTGCAGGTGGCAGGCACTAACAACAGGTGGTAGACACTAACTACATGTGGTAGCCACTAACTGCAGGTGGTACACACAAACAATAGGTGGTAAACACTACCCTACAGGTGGTAGGCCCTAACAACAGGTTGTAGACACTAACAACAGGTGGTAGACACTAACTGTAGGTTGTAGGCACTAACAACAGGTTTTAGACACTAACAACCGGTGGTAGACACTAACAACATGTGGTAGAAAATAACTGCAGGTGGTAGACACTAACTGCAGGTGGTAAACACTAACAACAGGTTTTAGACACTAACAACAGGTTGTAGCCACTAACTGCAGGTGGTAGGCTCTAACAACAGGCTGTAAACACTAACAACAAGTGGTAGACACTAACTACAGGAATTAGGCAGTAACTACAGGTGGTAAACACTAACTACAGGTGGTAGCCACTAACTGCAGGTGGTAGACACGAACAACAGGTCGTAGACACTAACTACAGGTGGTAGCCACCAACTGCAGGTGGTAGACACTAACAACAGGTGGTAGACACTAACAACAGGTGGTAGACACTACAGGTGGTAGCCACTAACTGCAGGTGGTAGACACTAACAACAGGTGGTAGATACTAACTACAGGTGGTAGCCACTAACTGCAGGTGGTAGACACTAACAACAGGTGGTAGACACTAACAACAGGTGGAAAAACACTAACAACACGTTTTAGACACTAACAACAGGTTGTAGCCACTAACTGCAGGTGGTAGGCTCTAACAACAGGTTGTAAACACTAACAACAAGTGGTAGACACTAACTACAGGAATTAGGCAATAACTACAGGTGGTAGACACAAATGACAGGGGGTAGACAATAACAACAGGGGGTAGACACTACCTGCAGGTGGTAGACACTAACAACAGGTGGTAGACACTAACAACAGGTGGTAGACACTAACTACAGGTGGTAGCCACTAACTGCAGAAGGTAGCCACTAACTGCAGGTGGTAGACACTAACTACAGGTGGTAGCCACTAACTGCAGGTGGTAGGCACTAACAAAAGGTTGTAGACTCTAGCAACAGGTGGTAGAGAATAACTACAGGTGGTAGCAAATAACTGCAGTTGGTAGACACTAACAACAAGTGGTAGACACTAACTACAGGAATTAGGCAATAACTACAGGTGGTAAACAATAATTTACAGGTGGTAGCCACTAACTGCAGGTGGTAGACACTAACAACAGGTGGTAGACACTAACTACAGGTGGTAGCCACCAACTGCAGGTGGTAGACACTAACAACAGGTGGTAAACACTAACTGCAGGTGGTAGACACTAACAATAGGCGGTAAACACTAACAACAGGTGGTAGACACTAACTACAAGTGGTTAACACTAACTGCAGATTGTAGACACAAACGACAGGGGGTAGACTTTAACTACAGAGGGCAGGCAATAACAACAGGGGGTCGACACTATCTAGAGGTGATAGCCATTAACTGCATGTGGTAGACACTAACAACAGGTGGTAGACACTAACTACAGGTGGTAGCCACTAACTGCAGGTGGTAGACACTAACAACAGGTGGTAAACACTAACTACAGGTGGTAGCCACTAACTACAGGTGGTAGCCACTAACTGCAGGTGGTAGACACTAACTGCAGGTGGTAAACACTAACAACAGGTTTTAAACACTAACAACAGATGGTAGCCACTAACTGCAGGTGGTAGGCTCTAACAACAGGTTGTAAACACTAACTACAGGAATTAGGCAATAACTACAGGTGGTAGACACTAACTACAGGTGGTAGCCACAAACTGCAGGTGGTAGAAACTAACAACAGGTGGTAAACACTAACTACAGGTGGTAGTCACTAACTGCAGGTGGTAGACACTAAGAACAGGTGGTAGACACTAACTACAGGTGGTAGCCACTAACTGCAGGTGGTAGACATTAACAACAGATGGTAAACACTAACTGCAGGTGGTAGACACTAACAACAGGTGGTAGGCACTAACAACAGGTTGTAGATACTAACTACAAGTGGTAGCCACTAACTGCAGGTGGTAGATATTAACAACAGGTGGTAGACACTATCTACAGGTGGTAGCCACTAATAACAGGTGGTAGACACTAACTACAGGTGGTAGCCACTAACTGCTGGTGGTAGGCACTAACAACAGGTTCTAGACACTAACAACAGGTAGTAGACACTAACTACAAGTGGTAACCACTAACTGCAGATGGTAGACACTAACTGCAGGTGGCAGGCACTAACAACAGGTGGTAGATACTAACTACAGGTGGTAGCCACTAACTGCAGGTGGTAGGTACTAACTACAGGTTGTAGAAACTAACAACAGGTGGTAGACACTAACTGCAGGTTGTAGGCACTAACAACACGTTTTAGACACTAACAACAGGTGGTATACTCTAACTACAGGTGGTTGCCACTAACTTCAGGTGGTAGACACTAACATCAGGTGGTAAACACTATACACAGGGGGTAGACACTAACTACAGGTGGTAGCCACTAACTGCAGGTGGTAGACACTAACAACAGGTTGTAAACACTAACTACAGGTGGTCGCCACTAACTGCAGGTGGTAGACACTAACAACAGGTGGTAGGCACTAACAACAGGTTGTAGATACTAACTACAAGTGGTAGCCACTAACTGCAGGTGGTAGACACTAACAACAGATGGTAGACACTAACTGCAGGTGGTAGCCTCTAACTGCAGGTGGTAGACACTGACAACAGGTGGTAGACACTAACAACAGGTGGTAGGCACTAACTACAAATGCTAACCACTAACTGCAGGTGGTAGACACAAACGACAGGCGGTAGACACTAACTACAGAGGGCAGGCAATAACAACTGGGGGTAGACACTAACTACAAGAACGCGCATGCGTGCGTAGTGTCAACAAGGGCTGTAAGAGACTGCTCCTTAAAATTCGTATTTCTGACGAATTCAGAGCGTCTACCAATCCCAGCCTGTGCAGACACCTATAGTAAGACCCAGATATCAGCACAGTGGCATATATTTTTTTGTTACTTTTGGACTTTGTCATTTTTTGGGGATAAAACATCTGGTCCTACCACCCGATCCCTCTGAGCAAAGTTTTTCAAGTTTGCGCATGCGCAGTGTGATAGTGTGACGTCATTACCACTCCACCTGACTGCAGTGTTGCCAACGTGCCCTATGCCCGCCGTTAAACGATCCTGTTCGTTGGAAACGGCGGCAGTAGGTGACAGTGATGCTGACGACTTTCTTCTTGAAGACACGTCAAAGAAGAAGCAGAAACCTCAGAAGTCAGGGTCTCCAGCAGGGGCCACGGCTCCCCCTTGCACCCCTTCTGGGGCTGTAGAGGGTGGACTCCTGTCATCGGGGTCCCCAAGTGAGCCTACATGTGGCTCAATGACCGACCCTCCGCCGACGATGGACATAGGGGATTCCCTTTGTCTCCCTGCCCCGTCGCGCCTTCGTCGTCTCGCCTTCCCTCGGGACTTGCCTCTGAGCACACGGACGACCTGGTTCTTCCGTCACTGCTCTCCACTTCAGGACTCAACACTTCGCCTCCGCCGAGGTCCCACAGCCGTGATAGTCACCACACAAATGGACGAGACGGTACGCCTGCTCACTCAGGTGGGCTTTCCTGCTCCCCAGGGGGAGGTGATGCTGAAGTTCACCATCATCACCCCAGAAACTCGTCGTACCAAGGTAATGGTTCGCCACGTACCCTGGGAGATCCCTATCGACGATCTTCGCCCTCTTCTCCCACAACTACTGGACATGGAACGCCGCATCAACCCGGTCTCCAAACGTCCATCCAACGAACTCATCGGCTGGTGGGTGGGCCCCCTCCCCCCGAAGGTGAATGTAGGACCAATTCACAACTGTCCTCTCGACCGATTTATCGGAACCCCGAAAATCTGTGGTCGTTGCCAATCGTGGAAACACCGCACCTGGGAGTGCACGAGGATGGTCGCCTGCGGTTTCTGTGCAGGTCCTCACGACACAGTGGAATGCAAATCGAAAATTCAGAACAAAATCCCAGTTATTCC
Source organism: Homarus americanus (assembly GCF_018991925.1). Taxonomy (NCBI): domain Eukaryota; kingdom Metazoa; phylum Arthropoda; class Malacostraca; order Decapoda; family Nephropidae; genus Homarus; species Homarus americanus. Next base: position 23,855 of record NW_024713463.1, on the reverse strand, counting down.
ACGGTGCGTCAATTGCCATGGCAGTCACCACGCCTGGAATGCCAATTGCCCACAGCGTCCTGGCACTCGCCCGGGGAAAACTTACCTTGTACCACCGCCCTCGTCTCTGACGAAGCCCCTGTCAACCAAACCTCAATCCTATCCACCACCGCCTCTTCCATCCACCAAGGATTTCCCATTGATCTCCTCTCCTCTACCACCCCCTCCATCACCCCTACCACCCATCCTTTCTCCCCTCCCTCCCTCTCCCTACCGTTCTTGGAACAAGGTCGTTGCCGGCCCTGCCACACAGTCACCACCATCTCCTGCCCACCCGGACCCCCGCTGTCTCTCACCAGCACCACCACCTCTTACTCAACTGAACCCTCACCGTCCCTCTCCGTCGCTACCACCACCACATGCCCAGTCGGGCCCTCGGCAATCCTCGCCGCCACCTCCAGCTCATGCACAGGTACACCAAGTTGGTTCTATGGAAACAATCACTCTCCGTCTGGATCGCCACTCCAAGCAAATCAACCTTCTCTCAGCCCAACTCGACTTGTTTGTGAAAACAATTGCGACATTGCAGAAGCAACAACAACTCATTCTGGACACCCTGACCCAACAGGGGCGCATTTTGCAAGCCCTGATGACCCGCCTCCTTCCATCTCCCGAGATGGAGGATCCATCCCTCGCTCTCCCACTCCTCCCTCTCCATTTCTCTCAACAGAATTTGGTACCTCCTCTGGAGCCCTGTCTAGCCCCTCCGACTCATCTCACACCGGAGGCCGTTCCCTCCTCTTCTTACAATGGAACATCCAGGGACTTAGACCTCGCCGGACAGACCTCGCCCAGTTTGTGCTCTCCCATCAAGTAGATGTTGCTCTACTTCAGGAAACCATCACAGACGATGTTACTCCACTCCGCCTCTCTGGCTATTCTGTTTACACCCTGCCTCGGTACCGTGGGCAGGCTCGTGGCCTCCTCACCCTTGTGCGTAACACCATTCCATCTGTTCGTCTCCCTTCACCTGACTCACATGGACCCCCGTCTGAATTACTTTCTGTCTCCCTTACTCTTGGTGACCGGACCCTTCGTGTAGTCAATGTTCATTTCAAGAGTGATTCTCTGGACCCCCAGGTTCTTCACGACCTCCATGATGGGGTTCCCACTATTGTTCTTGGCGACTTTAATGCCCGCCATCCCACTCTTACTCCGGATCATCCCACTCCATGTACCCTTAATGGATCACATCTCTCACAGTTTCTTAATGGGGATGATGATGTTCGCTTTCTTTGTCCTGACGATCCTACTCGCCTCCCCCATAGTTTCCTTGATGTTGGCTTACTATTGAACGGTCATACTTCCTTTCATCCTACCGTCTGCACCGAGCCTGCTCTGTATAGTGACCATCTTGCCGTTACTACCCATCTCAGGCTCTCCTTCTCTGCCCCGACATCAACTCCTTATCGATCCCCTCGCCTTCGTCTCACACAAGATGCTGTTCCTCCCTTTACCCAATACCTTTCTACCTGGGCGGATTCCTATGTTGTCCCTCAGTCCCTTGACTCTTACAGCGCTGATTTTGTTGATGCCGTGTATGACTCTGTCAATCGCGCTACCCCTCCACGCCCTCCCCGTCACCCCAGAAGTGCCACCAACTACTGGTATCGTATCCCTGCCATGAGACATCTCCGGCAGGTAACCCGTGATCTCCACTCTGCCATACGGAGGTCTCGGTCTCCAGAGGACTGGGAAGACTTCAAAAATTGGTGCTCCTTTGCAACTCAGGAGCGCCGTCGGATACGTGAGGCGGACTGGCTATCCTTCACGGGGTCTCTATCGTTCCAGTCGTCACCCTCTTATGTATGGAATCGGATTAATGCTATACGGGGTACTCGACGGAGGCCTCCTCCCCACCCTGACCCCGCCTCCCTTGCCTGCTCTTTAATGGAGGACTGGGCACGAGCTTCCTCCCCTGAGGCACTTCCAGATCCAATGCAGGAGGCAGTGCAGGCCCGCATCGATGCGTCTGAGCCTGTTGTTCGTGCTGCTCTTACCTCCCCTGCCCCCACTGATCATCCCATCACACAGTTCGAGCTTGACAGTGCTCGTCGCTCTAGAAAAGACACCTCTCCTGGGGATGATCAGATAACCTACTCCGTCCTCAACGCCTGTACTAATATTCCTAACGGCCCCTTGCTTGCTCTCTACAATATGTCTTATGAACATGGGGTTCTCCCGTCCAACTGGAAAAATGCCACTATTATCCCCATCCCTAAGCCGGGAGATCCTGGGAAATATCGACCCATTAGTCTTACCTCCTGTGTTTGCAAGATGATGGAGAGGATACTCCATCGTCGCCTTCTTCACACCATAGGCGGCTTCCACAACTCCCTCAATGGTTTCATTCAACATCGCAGCACAGCACACTCCATTGCTTCCTTTTATTGCAATCAGACTGCCCGCGTCTCCGTCTTCCTTGATATCAAGGGAGCCTTTGATACGGCTCAGCCTGCCCTCATTTTAGCTGAACTTGCACGGTTAGGGGTTAAAGGGAGACTTCTACAATGGATCGCCTCTTACCTCACTGGACGTCAGGCCCGGGTTCGCGTTGAAGGCTCTATGTCTCCTGTTCAAGAAATGAACCTCGGCACCCCTCAAGGTGGAGTCCTGAGTCCTACCTTGTTTAACACTCTCATGCACTCCATTGCATCACTCCCGTGGCCGACAGAAGTTGTCCACTCAGGATATGCCGACGATGTCCTCCTCCAAGCCCCTGACTACCTCAGCATGCAGGAAGCCCTTGATCTGGTCTCCAGAGAGTGTGATTCACTTGGTTTCCTTCTTTCAACTGCGAAAACAAAAGCCATGTGGCACGGTCGTGTTGTACCTCCACCCCTTTTCTTATCAGGAACGCCCTTGGACTGGGTTAATGAGACAAAATACCTGGGTGTGTATGTAACTCGCACACGTTGTCAGATCCCTGAAGTCCGCTATCTTCGAGACATATGTTTTCGGCGTCTCGCTCCCCTCTCTACCATGTGCAGGGGTTCCCTTGGTGCCAGCATCCCTGTACTTCTCACCATGTACAAGTCTTTTGTTCGTTCCTGTGTCGACTACGCCGCCCCTGCCCTCGTCAACATTAGTCGGACTGCTGTCAACCGTCTCGAAGTTATCCAGAGGAAAGCTGCTCGTATCATCCTTGGGGCTCCTCAGTGGACACGCTCTACTTCTCTATATAACGAACTTGGTCTTTCCCCCTTACAGGATCGTGTCCAGGAGTTTTACCTAAAAACTGCCGTTTCCATTCTACGGGATCCTAGGGGCAACTATGTCCAAACCAACTTGACTACTGCTGTTCGAGACCGACCTCCATCTAGAAGACAGTGGCGAGGGTCACTCATCCGAGCCCTTCAGGAACACGACCTCCTGCCTGATATTGTTGTCACCCCTGCTGTTGGTTCGTCTCCTTCTCCCTGGCTGGATTTTCAACCTGAAGTGATTGCCCTCGGTGGACCGCTCCCGAAATCCCAGGTGAACCCTGTTATTCTCTGCAAATACCACCTCTCCAGGATCGCTCACTGGTCCCCAGGTAGGGTCGTCCTCTACACTGATGGTTCTGTTGACCCCGCTACAGGTAGGGCCGGGGCTGGTGTCTACATCTCCCGTCCTCATGCCCCTGAGCCTATCAAACTGTCTCTCAGAGTTTCTGACGGGGCATCCTCCACTCAGGCTGAACTAATAGCCCTCCTTGCTGCCCTTCTCGCTGAGGAAGAAGCAGATGGTTTCTGCCCCTTGCTTGTCTGCTGCGATTCCAGGTCTGCTCTCGACGGGATCGCATTTGGATCTGGGGAAAATAAGGACCTCATCCTCCGAATACGAGGGTTAACATCCACACTTCAGGATGAAGGCCGTCCTGTGAAATTCCTATGGATACCTAGTCATGTCGGTATCTTGGGGAATGAGGCAGCAGATGACCTTGCCAAGACTGGCTGCAACAAGGCCACACCTGACTACGTTGTTCCTCGAACACTCTTACAGATTAGGACCCAAATCCGCCGCAAACAGAGAGAAGCTCGGGAAGCAGCCATCCCCCTGGACTCCCCGCCCACATAGTACGATGTCCTCCGTAAACTTCCTGACTTCTCGTACGTCTACGGGAAAGGGTCGCGGAAGGGGGACGTGATTGCTGCCCGTATCATCATTGGGTATGACTTTGCTTGGGAGATTGGTATCCCCACATCCCCTGAGCAACGCTCTTGTGCGTTATGCAGAAGACCCGACAGCCGCACCCTTATTCACTACCTCCTAAGATGTCCCCACACACAACGCTTCCGTGACGCCTGCTGGACCACCACTCCACGACCCCCTGACGGAGACACGATGATCCTCCCAATACTGGCCAGATATTTTGTAAATAATATTAATTATGTGTTAAAGGAACATCCTTCCTTCCTTAGGCTTTAGTAAGCCCCTTTATAATATTTATACTGTATATACTTTTCACACTTGCCAGATGATTCTGGTGTCATTGTACAGGGGTACCTAGTGACAGCACTAGGATCCCGCTTCCTCTATCAAGGAATAAACAATTGAAATTGAATTGAATCGACACTAACTACAAGTGGTAGCCACTAACTGCAGGTGGTTGACACTAACAACAGGTGGTAAACACTAACTACAGGTGGTAGCCACTACCTGCAGTTGGTAGACACTGACAACAGGTGGTAGACACTAACAACAGGTGGTAGACACTAACTACAAATGCTAACCACTAACTGCAGGTGGTAGACACAAACGACAGGGGGTAGACACTAACTACAGAGGGCAGGCAATAACAACAGGGGGCAGACACTAACTACAGGGGGTAGACACTAACTACAGGTGGTAGCCACTAACTGCAGGTGGTAGACACTAACAACAGGTGGTAGACACTAACTACAGGTGGCAGCCACTAACTGCAGGTGGTAGACACTAACAACAGGTGGTAAACACTAACAACAGGTGGTAGACACTAACTACAGGTGGCAGCCACTAACTGCAGGTGGTAGACACTAACAACAGGTGGTAAACACTAACAACAGGTGGTAGACACTAACTACAGGTGGTAGCCACTAACTGCTGGTGGTGGATACTAACAACAGGTGGTAAGCACTAACTACAGGTGGTAGCCACTAACTGCAGGTGGAAGGCTCTAACAACAGGTTGTACACACTTACAACAAGTGGTAGACACTAACTACAGGAATTAGGCAATAACCACAGGTGGTAGACACAAACGACAGGGAGTAGACACTAACAACAGGGGGTAGACACTACCTGCAGGTGGCAGACACTAACAACAGGTGGTACACACTAACAACAGGTGTGAGACACTATCTACAGGTGGTAGCCACTAACTGCAGGTGGTAGATACTAACAACAGGGGGTAGACACTAACTACAGGTGGTAGCCACTACCTGCAGGTGGTAGACACTGACAACAGGTGGTAGACACTAACAACAGGTGGTAGACACTAACTACAAATGCTAACCACTAACTGCAGGTGGTAGACACAAACGACAGGGGGTAGACACTAACTACAGAGGGCAGGCAATAACAACAGGGGGCAGACACTAACTACAGGGGGTAGACACTAACTACAGGTGGTAGCCACTAACTGCAGGTGGTAGACACTAACAACAGGTGGTAGACACTAACTACAGGTGGCAGCCACTAACTGCAGGTGGTAGACACTAACAACAGGTGGTAAACACTAACAACAGGTGGTAGACACTAACTACATGTGGTAACCACTAACTGCAGGTGGTAGACACAAACGACAGGGGGTAGACACTAACTACAGGGGGCAGGCAATAACAACAGGGGGGTACACAGTAACTACAGGGGGTAGACACTAACTACAGGTGGTAGCCACTAACTGCTGGTGGTGGATACTAACAACAGGTGGTAGGCACTAACTACAGGTGGTAGCCACTAACTGCAGGTGGTAGGCTCTAACAACAGGTTGTACACACTAACAACAAGTGGTAGACACTAACTACAGGAATTAGGCAATAACTACAGGTGGTAAACACAAACGACAGGGAGTAGACACTAACAACAGGGGGTAGACACTACCTGCAGGTGGCAGACACTAACAACAGGTGGTACACACTAACAACAGGTGGGAGACACTAACTACAGGTGGTAGCCACTAACTGCAGGTGGTAGATACTAACAACAGGGGGTAGACACTAACTACAGGTGGTAGCCACTAAATGCAAGTGGTAGGCACTAACAACAGGTGGTAGACACTAACAACAGGTTGTAGAAACTAACTACAAGTGGTAGACACTAACAACATGTGGTAGCCACTAACTGCAGGTGGTATGCAAAAACAACAGGTTTTTGACACTAACAACAGGTGGTAGGCACGAGCAACAGGTTTTAGACACTAACAACAGGTGGTAGACACTAACTTCATGTGGTAGAAATTAACTGCAGGTGGTAGACACTAACTGCAGGTGGTAAACACTAACAACAGGTTTTAGACACTAACAACAGGTTGTTGCCACTAACTGCAGGTGGTAGGCTCTAACAACAGGCTGTAAACACTAACAACAAGTGGTAGACACTAACTACAGGAATTAGGCAGTAACTACAGGTGGTAAACACTAACTACAGGTGGTAGCACTAACAGGTGGTAACTGCAGGTGGTAGACACTAACAACAGGTGGTAAACACTAACTACAGGTGGTAGCCAATAACTGCAGGTGGTAGACACTAACAACAGGTGGTAGACACTACAGGTGGTAGCCACTAACTGCAGGTGGTAGACACTAACAACAGGTGGTAGATACTAACTACAGGTGGTAGCCACTAACTGCAGGTGGTAGACACTAACAACAGGTGGTAGACACTAACAACAGGTGGAAAAACACTAACAACACGTTTTAGACACTAACAACAGGTTGTAGCCACTAACTGCAGGTGGTAGGCTCTAACAACAGGTTGTAAACACTAACAACAAGTGGTAGACACTAACTACAGGAATTAGGCAATAACTACAGGTGGTAGACACAAATGACAGGGGGTAGACAATAACAACAGGGGGTAGACACTACCTGCAGGTGGTAGACACTAACAACAGGTGGTAGACACTAACAACAGGTGGTAGACACTAACTACAGGTGGTAGCCACTAACTGCAGAAGGTAGCCACTAACTGCAGGTGGTAGACACTAACTACAGGTGGTAGCCACTAACTGCAGGTGGTAGGCACTAACAAAAGGTTGTAGACTCTAGCAACAGGTGGTAGAGAATAACTACAGGTGGTAGCAAATAACTGCAGTTGGTAGACACTAACAACAAGTGGTAGACACTAACTACAGGAATTAGGCAATAACTACAGGTGGTAAACACTAACTACAGGTGGTAGCCACTAACTGCAGGTGGTAGACACTAACAACAGGTGGTAGACACTAACTACAGGTGGTAGCCACCAACTGCAGGTGGTAGACCTAACAACAGGTGGTAAACACTAACTGCAGGTGGTAGACACTAACAATAGGCGGTAAACACTAACAACAGGTGGTAGACACTAACTACAAGTGGTTAACACTAACTGCAGTTGTAGACACAAACGACAGGGGGTAGACTTTAACTAACTACAGGGCAGGCAATAACAACAGGCAATAACAACAGGGGGTAGACACTAACTACAGGTGGTAGCCACTAACTGCAGGTGGTAGACACTAACAACAGGTGGTAGACACTAACTACAGGTGGTAGCCACTAACTGCAGGTGGTAGGCACTAACTACAGGTGGTAACTACAGGTGGGCAGGTGGTAGACACTAACTGCAGGTGGTACTGCAGGTTTTAGAAACTAACAACAGATGGTAGCCACTAACTGCAGGTGGTAGGCTCTAACAACAGGTTGTAAACACTAACTACAGGAATTAGGCAATAACTACAGGTGGTAGACACTAACTACAGGTGGTAGCCACAAACTGCAGGTGGTAGAAACTAACAACAGGTGGTAAACACTAACTACAGGTGGTAGTCACTAACTGCAGGTGGTAGACACTAAGAACAGGTGGTAGACACTAACTACAGGTGGTAGCCACTAACTGCAGGTGGTAGATACTAACAACAGGTGGTAAACACTAACAACAGGTGGTAGACATTAACTACAAGTGGTAACCACTAACTGCAGGTAGTAGACACAAACGACAGGGGGTAGACTTTAACTACAGAGGCCAGGCAATAACAACAGGGGGTCGACACTAACTACAGGTGGTAGCCACTAACTGCATGTGGTAGACACTAACAACAGGTGGTAGACACTAACTACATGTGGTAGCCACTAACTGCAGGTCGTAGACACTAACAACAGGTGGTAAACACTAACTACAGGTGGTAGCCACTAACTGCAGGTGATAGACACTAACAACAGGTGGTAGACACTAACTACAGGTGGTAAACACTAACAACAGGTGGTAGACACTAACTACAAGTGGTAACCACTAATTGCAGGTGGTAGACACAAACGACCGGAGGTAGACACTAATTACAGAGGGCAGGCAATAACAACAGGGAGTAGACACTAACTACAGGGGGTAGACACTAACTACAGGTGGTAGCCACTAACTGCAGTTTGTAGACACTAACAACAGGTGGTAGAAACTAACTACAGGTGGCAGGCACCAACAACAGGTAGTAGACACTAACTTCAATTGGTAGCCACTAACTGCAGGTGGTAGACACTAATCAACAGGGGGTCGACACTAACTACAGGTGGTAGCCACTAACTGCAGGTGGTAGGCTCTAACAACAGGTTGTAAACACTAACAACAAGTGGTAGACACTAACTACAGGAATTAGGCAATAACTACAGGTGGTAAACACTACCTACAGGTGGTAGCCACTAACTGCAGGTGGTAGACACTAACAACAGGTGGTAAACACTAACTTCAGGTGGATGCCACCAACTGCTGGTGGTAGACACTAACAACAGGTGGTAAACACTAACTAAAAGGTGGTAGCCACCAACTGCAGGTGGCAGGCACTAACAACAGGTGGTGGACACTAACTACAGGTGGTAGCCACTAACTGCAGGGGGTACACACTAACTACACGGGGTAGACAATAACTAAAGGTGGTAGACACTAACTACAGTTGGTAAACACTAACTGCAGGTGGTAGACACTAACAACAGGTGGTAGACACTAACAACAGGTGGTAAACACCAACAACAGGTGGTAGACACTAACTACAAGTGGTAACCACTAACTGCAGGTTGTAGACATAAACGACAGGGGGTAGACTTTAACTACAGAGCGCAGTCAATAACAACAGGGGGTCGACACTAACTACAGGTGGTAGCCACTAACTGCATGTGGTAGACACTAACAACAGGTGGTAGACACTAACTACAGGTGGTAGCCACTAACTGCAGGTGGTAGACACTAACAACAGGTGGTAAACACTAACTACAGGAATAAGGCAATAACTACAGGTGGTAAACACTAACTACAGGTGGTAGTCACTAACTCCAGCTAGTAAACACTAACAACAGGTTTTAGACACTAACAACAGGTGGTAGCCACTAACTGCAGGTGGAAGGCTCTAACAACAGGTTGTAAACACTAACAACAAGTGGTAGACACTAACTACAGGAATTAGACAATAACTACAGGTGGTAAACACTAACTACAGGTGGTACCCACTAACTGCAGGTGGTAGACACTAACAACAGGGGGTAGACACTAATTACAGGTGGTAGCGACTAACTGCAGGTGGTAGACACTAACAACAGGTGGTAAACACTAACTACAGGTGGTAAGCACTAACTGCAGGTGGTACACACTAACAACAGGTGGTAGACACTAACTACAGGTGGTAGCCACTAACTGCAGGTGGTAGACACTAACAACAGGTGGTAAACACTAACTACAGGAGGTAGCCACTAACTGCAGTTGGTAGACACTAACATAAAGGTGGTAAACACTAACAACAGGTGGTAGACACTAACTACAAGTGGTAACCACTAACTGCAGGTTGTAGACACAAACGACAGGGGGTAGACTTTAACTATAGAGGGCAGGCAATAGCAACAGGGGGTCGACACTAACTACAGGTGGTAGCCACTAACTGCATGTGGTAGACACTAAAAACAGGTGGTAGACACAAACTACAGGTGGTAGCCACTAACTGCAGGTGGTAGACACTAACAACAGGTAGTAAACACTAACTACAGGTGGTAGCCACTAACTGCAGGTGGTAGATACTAACAACATGTGGTAGACACTAACTACAGGTGGTAGCTACTAACTTCAGGTGGTAGACACAAAAAACAGGTGGTAAACACTAACATCAGGTGGTAAACACTAACTACAAGTGGTAACAACTAACTGCAGGTGGTAGACACAAACGACAGGGGGTAGACACTAATTACAGAGGGCAGGCAATAACAACAGGGGGTAGACACTAACTACAGGGGGTAGACACTAAATACAGGTGGTAGCCACTAACTGCAGGTTGTAGACACTCACAACAGGTGGTAGACACTAACTACAGGTAGTAGCCACTAACTGCTGGTGGTAGGCTCTAACAACAGGTTGTAAACACTAACAAGTGGTAGACACTAACTACAGGTAGAAAATAACAGTGGTAGCCACTAACTGCAGGTGGTAGGCACTAACAACAGGGGGTAGACACTAACTGCAGGTGGTAGACACTAACAACAGGTGGTAGACACTAACTACAGGTAGCTGGTACAAACAACAGGTAGTAGACACTAACTTAAGTTGGTAGCCACTAACTGCAGGTGGTAGACACTAACAACAGGGGGTAGACACTAACTCCACGGGGTAGACAATAACTAAAGGTGGTAAACACTAACTACAGGTGGTAGCCACTAACTGCAGGTGGTAGACACTAACAACAGTGGGTAGACACTAACTCCACGGGGTAGACAATAACTAAAGGTGGTAGCCACTAACTGCAGGTGGTAGACACTAACTGCAGGTGGCACGCACTAACAACAGGTGGTAAACACTAACTATAGGTGGTAGCCACTAACTGCAGGGGGTAGACACTTACTACACGGGGTAGACAATAACTAAATGTGGTAGTCACTAACTACAGGAGTTAGGCAATAACTACAGAGGGTAGACACTAACTACAGGGGGTAGGCAATAACGACAGGGGGAAGACTTTAACTACAGAGGGCAGGCAATAACAACAGGGGGTCGACACTAACTACATGTGGTAGCCACTAACTGCAGGTGGTAGACACTAACAACAGGTGGTAGACACTAACTACAGGTGGTAGCCACTAACTGCAGGTGGTAGGCACTAAGAACAGGTGGTAGACACTAACTACAGGTGGTAGCCACTAACTGCAGGTGGTAGGTACTAACAACAGGTGGTAAACACTAGCAACAGGTGGTAGACATTAACTACAAGTGGTAACCACTAACTGCAGGTAGTAGACACAAACGACAGGGGGTAGACACTAACTACAGGTGGTAGCCACTAACTGCAGGTGGTAGACACTAACAACAGGTGGTAAACAATAACTACAGGTGGTAGCCACTAACTGAAGGTGGTAGGCTCTAACAACAGGTTGTAAACACTAACAACAAGTGGTAGACACTAACTACAGGAATTAGGCAATAACTACAAATGGTAACCACTAACTGCAGGTTGTAGACACAAACGACAGGGGGTAGACTTTAACTACAGAGGCCAGGCAATAACAACAGGGGGTCGACACTAACTACAGGTGGTAGCCACTAACTGCAGGTGGTAGACACTAACAACAGGTGGTAGACATTAACTACAAGTGGTAACCACTAACTGCAGGTAGTAGACACAAACGACAGGGGGTAGACTTTAACTACAGAGGCCAGGCAATAACAACAGGGGGTCGATACTAACTACAGGTGGTAGCCACTAACTGCATGTGGTAGACACTAACAACAGGTGGTAGACACTAACTACATGTGGTAGCCACTAACTGCAGGTCGTAGACACTAACAACAGGTGGTAAACACTAACTACAGGTGGTAGCCACTAACTGCAGGTGGTAGACACTCACAACAGGTGGTAGACACTAACTACAGGTGGTAGCCACTAGCTTCAGGTGGTAGACAATAAAAACAGGTGGTAAACACTAACAACAGGTGGTAGACACTAACTACAAGTGGTAACCACTAATTGCAGGTGGTAGACACAAACGACAGGAGGTAGACACTAATTACAGAGGGCAGGCAATAACAACAGGGGGTAGACACTAACTACAGGGGGTAGATACTAACTACAGGTGGTAGCCACTAACTGCAGTTTGTAGACACTAACAACAGGTGGTAGAAACTAACTACAGGTGACAGGCACCAACAACAGGTATTAGACACTAACTACAATTGGTAGCCACTAACTGCAGGTGGTAGACACTAATCAACAGGGGGTCGACACTAACTACAGGTGGTAGCCACTAACTGCAGGTGGTAGGCTCTAACAACAGGTTGTAAACACTAACAACAAGTGGTAGACACTAACTACAGGAATTAGGCAATAACTACAGGTGGTAAACACTACCTACAGGTAGTAGCCACTAACTGCAGGTGGTAGACACTAACAACAGGTGGTAAACTCTAACTACAGGTGGTAGCCACTAACTGCAGGTGGTAGACACTAACAACAGGTTTTAGACACTAACAACAGGTGGTAGCCACTAACTGCAGGTGGAAGGCTCTAACAACAGGTTGTAAACACTAACAACAAGTGGTAGACACTAACTACAGGAATTAGGCAATAACTACAGGTGGTAAACACTAACTACAGGTGGTACCCACTAACTGCAGGTGGTAGACACTAACAACAGGTGGTAGACACTAATTACAGGTGGTAGCGACTAACTGCAGGTGGTAGACACTAACAACAGGTGGTAGACACTAACTACAGGTGGTAGCCACTAACTGCAGGTGGTAGACACTAACAACAGGTGGTAAACACTAACTACAGGAGGTAGCCACTAACTGCAGTTGGTAGACACTAACATAAAGGTGGTAAACACTAACAAAAGGTGGTAGACACTAACTACAAGTGGTAACCACTAACTGCAGGTTGTAGACACAAACGACAGGGGGTAGACTTTAACTACAGAGGGCAGGCAATAGCAACAGGGGGTCGACACTAACTACAGGTGGTAGCCACTAACTGCATGTGGTAGACACTAAAAACAGGTGGTAGACACAAACTACAGGTGGTAGCCACTAACTGCAGGTGGTAGACACTAACAACAGGTAGTAAACACTAATGACAGGTGGTAGCCACTAACTGCAGGTGGTAGATACTAACAACAGGTGGTAGACACTAACTACAGGTGGTAGCCACTAACTTCAGGTGGTAGACACAAAAAACAGGTGGTAAACACTAACATCAGGTGGTAAAAACTAACTACAAGTGGTAACCACTAACTGCAGGTGGTAGACACAAACGACAGGGGGTAGACACTAATTACAGAGGGCAGGCAATAACAACAGGGGGTAGACACTAACTACAGGGGGTAGACACTAAATACAGGTGGTAGCCACTAACTGCAGGTTGTAGACACTCACAACAGGTGGTAGACACTAATTACAGGTAGTAGCCACTAACTCCTGGTGGTAGGCTCTAACAACAGGTTGTAAACACTAACAACAAGTGGTAGACACTAACTACAAGAAGGGCAAATAACTACAGGTGGTAGACACTAACTACAGGGGGTAGACAATAACTAAAGGTGGTAGCCACTAACGGCAGGTGGTAGGCGCTAACAACAGGGGTTAGACACTAACTGCAGGTGGTAGACACTAACAGCAGGTGGTAGACACTAACTACAGGTAGCTGGCACTAACAACAGGTAGTAGACACTAACTAAAGTTGGTAGCCACTAACTGCAGGTGGTAGACACTAACAACAGAGGGTAGACACTAACTCCACGGGGTAGACAATAACTAAAGGTGGTAGACACTAACTACAGGTGGTAGCCACTAACTGCAGGTGGTAGACACCAACAACAGGGGGTAGACACTAACTCCACGGGGTAGACAATAACTAAAGGTGGTAGACACTAACTACAGGTGGTAGCCACTAACTGGTTGGTGGTAGACATCAACAGGTGGTAAACACAATTACAGGAGGTGGAAGCTACTAACCGCAAAGCAGTAGACACTAACATAAAGGTGGTAAACACAACAACAGGTGGTGAGACATTTCACCACAAGTGGTAACCACTAACTGCAGGTTGTAGACACAAACGACAGGGGGTAGACTTTAACTATAGAGGGCAGGCAATAGCAACAGGGGGTCGACACTAACTACAGGTGGTAGCCACTAACTGCATGTGGTAGACACTAAAAACAGGTGGTAGACACAAACTACAGGTGGTAGCCACTAACTGCAGGTGGTAGACACTAACAACAGGTAGTAAACACTAACTACAGGTGGTAGCCACTAACTGCAGGTGGTAGATACTAACAACATGTGGTAGACACTAACTACAGGTGGTAGCTACTAACTTCAGGTGGTAGACACAAAAAACAGGTGGTAAACACTAACATCAGGTGGTAAACACTAACTACAAGTGGTAACAACTAACTGCAGGTGGTAGACACAAACGACAGGGGGTAGACACTAATTACAGAGGGCAGGCAATAACAACAGGGGGTAGACACTAACTACAGGGGGTAGACACTAAATACAGGTGGTAGCCACTTACTGCAGGTTGTAGACACTCACAACAGGTGGTAGACACTAACTACAGGTAGTAGCCACTAACTGCTGGTGGTAGGCTCTAACAACAGGTTGTAAACACTAACAACAAGTGGTAGACACTAACTACAAGAATTGCAAATAACTACAGGTGGTAGACACTAACTACAGGGGGTAGACAATAACTAAAGGTGGTAGCCACTAACTGCAGGTGGTAGGCACTAACAACAGGGGGTAGACACTAACTGCAGGTGGTAGACACTAACAACAGGTGGTAGACACTAACTACAGGTAGCTGGTACAAACAACAGGTAGTAGACACTAACTTAAGTTGGTAGCCACTAACTGCAGGTGGTAGACACTAACAACAGGGGGTAGACACTACCCCACGTAGACACAACTAAAGGTGGTAGACACTAACCACAGGTGGTAAGCCACTAACTGCAGGTGGTAGACACTAACAACAGTGGGTAGACACTAACTCCACGGGGTAGACAATAACTAAAGGTGGTAGCCACTAACTGCAGGTGGTAGACACTAACTGCAGGTGGCACGCACTAACAACAGGTGGTAAACACTAACTATAGGTGGTAGCCACTAACTGCAGGGGGTAGACACTTACTACACGGGGTAGACAATAACTAAATGTAGTAGTCACTAACTACAGGAGTTAGGCAATAACTACAGAGGGTAGACACTAACTACAGGGGGTAGGCAATAACGACAGGGGGAAGACTTTAACTACAGAGGGCAGGCAATAACAACAGGGGGTCGACACTAACTACATGTGGTAGCCACTAACTGCAGGTGGTAGACACTAACAACAGGTGGTAGACACTAACTACAGGTGGTAGCCACTAACTGCAGGTGGTAGGCACTAAGAACAGGTGGTAGACACTAACTACAGGTGGTAGCCACTAACTGCAGGTGGTAGGTACTAACAACAGGTGGTAAACACTAGCAACAGGTGGTAGACATTAACTACAAGTGGTAACCACTAACTGCAGGTAGTAGACACAAACGACAGGGGGTAGACACTAACTACAGGTGGTAGCCACTAACTGCAGGTGGTAGACACTAACAACAGGTGGTAAACAATAACTACAGGTGGTAGCCACTAACTGAAGGTGGTAGGCTCTAACAACAGGTTGTAAACACTAACAACAAGTGGTAGACACTAACTACAGGAATTAGGCAATAACTACAAATGGTAACCACTAACTGCAGGTTGTAGACACAAACGACAGGGGGTAGACTTTAACTACAGAGGCCAGGCAATAACAACAGGGGGTCGACACTAACTACAGGTGGTAGCCACTAACTGCAGGTGGTAGACACTAACAACAGGTGGTAGACATTAACTACAAGTGGTAACCACTAACTGCAGGTAGTAGACACAAACGACAGGGGGTAGACTTTAACTACAGAGGCCAGGCAATAACAACAGGGGGTCGATACTAACTACAGGTGGTAGCCAC
This sequence comes from Homarus americanus, assembly GCF_018991925.1. Lineage (NCBI taxonomy): Eukaryota > Metazoa > Arthropoda > Malacostraca > Decapoda > Nephropidae > Homarus > Homarus americanus. The sequence continues at coordinate 7,653 of NW_024713463.1, read as the reverse complement.
TAACTGCATGTGGTAGACACTAACAACAGGTGGTAGACACTAACTACATGTGGTAGCCACTAACTGCAGGTCGTAGACACTAACAACAGGTGGTAAACACTAACTACAGGTGGTAGCCACTAACTGCAGGTGGTAGACACTCACAACAGGTGGTAGACACTAACTACAGGTGGTAGCCACTAGCTTCAGGTGGTAGACAATAAAAACAGGTGGTAAACACTAACAACAGGTGGTAGACACTAACTACAAGTGGTAACCACTAATTGCAGGTGGTAGACACAAACGACAGGAGGTAGACACTAATTACAGAGGGCAGGCAATAACAACAGGGGGTAGACACTAACTACAGGGGGTAGATACTAACTACAGGTGGTAGCCACTAACTGCAGTTTGTAGACACTAACAACAGGTGGTAGAAACTAACTACAGGTGACAGGCACCAACAACAGGTATTAGACACTAACTACAATTGGTAGCCACTAACTGCAGGTGGTAGACACTAATCAACAGGGGGTCGACACTAACTACAGGTGGTAGCCACTAACTGCAGGTGGTAGGCTCTAACAACAGGTTGTAAACACTAACAACAAGTGGTAGACACTAACTACAGGAATTAGGCAATAACTACAGGTGGTAAACACTACCTACAAGTAGTAGCCACTAACTGCAGGTGGTAGACACTAACAACAGGTGGTAAACTCTAACTACAGGTGGTAGCCACTAACTGCAGGTGGTAGACACTAACAACAGGTTTTAGACACTAACAACAGGTGGTAGCCACTAACTGCAGGTGGAAGGCTCTAACAACAGGTTGTAAACACTAACAACAAGTGGTAGACACTAACTACAGGAATTAGGCAATAACTACAGGTGGTAAACACTAACTACAGGTGGTACCCACTAACTGCAGGTGGTAGACACTAACAACAGGTGGTAGACACTAATTACAGGTGGTAGCGACTAACTGCAGGTGGTAGACACTAACAACAGGTGGTAGACACTAACTACAGGTGGTAGCCACTAACTGCAGGTGGTAGACACTAACAACAGGTGGTAAACACTAACTACAGGAGGTAGCCACTAACTGCAGTAGGTAGACACTAACATAAAGGTGGTAAACACTAACAAAAGGTGGTAGACACTAACTACAAGTGGTAACCACTAACTGCAGGTTGTAAACACAAACGACAGGGGGTAGACTTTAACTACAGAGGGCAGGCAATAGCAACAGGGGATCGACACTAACTACAGGTGGTAGCCACTAACTGCATGTGGTAGACACTAAAAACAGGTGGTAGACACAAACTACAGGTGGTAGCCACTAACTGCAGGTGGTAGACACTAACAACAGGTAGTAAACACTGTGGTGGTAGCCACTTACTGCCAGGTGGTGAATGCTAACAACAGGTGTTGAGCCACTAACACAGGTGGTAGCCACTAACTGAGTAGTAGACACAAAAAAACAGATTAGTAAACCTAACACATCAGATTGGTAAAACTAACTACAAATCAGTAACCACTAACTGTAGTGTAAGTGAACGCCCACAAACGACAGGAGGTAGACACTAATTACAGAGGGCAGGCAATAACAACAGAGGGTAGACACTAACTACAGGGGGTAGACACTAAATACAGGTGGTAGCCACTAACTGCAGGTTGTAGACACTCACAACAGGTGGTAGACACTAACTACAGGTAGTAGCCACTAACTGCTGGTGGTAGGCTCTAACAACAGGTTGTAAACACTAACAACAAGTGGTAGACACTAACTACAAGAAGGGCAAATAACTACAGGTGGTAGACACTAACTACAGGGGGTAGATAATAACTAAAGGTGGTAGCCACTAACTGCAGGTGGTAGGCACTAACAACAGGGGGGTAGACACTAACTGCAGGTGGTAGACACTAACAACAGGTGGTAGACACTAACTACAGGAAGCTGGCACTAACAACAGGTAGTAGACACTAACTAAAGTTGGTAGCCACTAACTGCAGGTGGTAGACACTAACAACAGGGGGTAGACACTAACTCCACGGGGTAGACAATAACTAAAGGTGGTAGACACTAACTACAGGTGGTAGCCACTAACTGCAGGTGGTAGACACCAACAACAGGGGGTAGACACTAACTCCACGGGGTAGACAATAACTAAAGGTGGTAGACACTAACTACAGGTGGTAGCCACTAACTGCTGGTGGTAGACACTAACAACAGGTGGTAAACACTAACTACAGGAGGTAGCCACTAACTGCAGTTGGTAGACACTAACATAAAGGTGGTAAACACTAACAACAGGTGGTAGACACTAACTACAAGTGGTAACCACTAACTGCAGGTTGTAGACACAAACGACAGGGGGTAGACTTTAACTATAGAGGGCAGGCAATAGCAACAGGGGGTCGACACTAACTACAGGTGGTAGCCACTAACTGCATGTGGTAGACACTAAAAACAGGTGGTAGACACAAACTACAGGTGGTAGCCACTAACTGCAGGTGGTAGACACTAACAACAGGTAGTAAACACTAACTACAGGTGGTAGCAACTAACTGCAGGTGGTAGATACTAACAACATGTGGTAGACACTAACTACAGGTGGTAGCTACTAACTTCAGGTGGTAGACACAAAAAACAGGTGGTAAACACTAACATCAGGTGGTAAACACTAACTACAAGTGGTAACCACTAACTGCAGGTGGTAGACACAAACGACAGGGGGTAGACACTAATTACAGAGGGCAGGCAATAACAACAGGGGGTAGACACTAACTACAGGGGGTAGACACTAAATACAGGTGGTAGCCACTAACTGCAGGTTGTAGACACTCACAACAGGTGGTAGACACTAACTACAGGTAGTAGCCACTAACTGCTGGTGGTAGGCTCTAACAACAGGTTGTAAACACTAACAACAAGTGGTAGACACTAACTACAAGAAGGGCAAATAACTACAGGTGGTAGACACTAACTACAGGGGGTAGATAATAACTAAAGGTGGTAGCCACTAACTGCAGGTGGTAGGCACTAACAACAGGGGGGTAGACACTAACTGCAGGTGGTAGACACTAACAACAGGTGGTAGACACTAACTACAGGAAGCTGGCACTAACAACAGGTAGTAGACACTAACTAAAGTTGGTAGCCACTAACTGCAGGTGGTAGACACTAACAACAGGGGGTAGACACTAACTCCACGGGGTAGACAATAACTAAAGGTGGTAGACACTAACTACAGGTGGTAGCCATTAACTGCAGGTGGTAGACACTAACAACAGGGGGTAGACACTAACTCCACGGGGTAGACAATAACTAAAGGTGGTAGACACTAACTACAGGTGGTAGCCACTAACTGCAGGTGGTAGACACTAACTGCAGGTGGCACGCACTAACAACAGGTGGTAAACACTAACTATAGGTGGTAGCCACTAACTGCAGGGGGTAGACACTAACTACACGGGGTAGACAATAACTAAAGGTGGTAGTCACTAACTACAGGAGTTAGGCAATAAATACGGGGGGTAGACACTAACTACAGGGGGTAGGCAATAACGACAGGGGGAAGATTTTAACTACAGAGGGCAGGCAATAACAACAGGGGGTCGACACTAACTACATGTGGTAGCCACTAACTGCAGGTGGTAGACACTAACAATAGGTGGTAGACACTAACTACAGGTGGTAGCCACTAACTGCAGGTGGTAGGCACTAACAACAGGTTGTAGACAATAACAACAGGTGGTAGGAATTAACAACAGGTTGTAGACACTAACTACAGGTGGTAGCCACTAACTGCAGGTGGTAGACACTAACAACAGGGGGTAGGCACTAACAACAGGTGGTAGCTACTAACTGCAGGTGGTAGGCTCTATCAAAAGGTTGCAGACACTAACACCAGGGGGTAGACACTAACTACAGGGGGTAGACACTACCTACAGGTGGTAGCCACTAACTGCAGGTGGTAGACACTAACAACAGGTGTGTAGACACTAACTACAAGTGGTAGCCACTATCAAAAGAAGGAAGACACTAAAAACAGGTGGTAGACACTAACTACATGTGGTAGCCACTAACTGCAGGTGGTAGACACTAACAACAGGTGGTAAACACTAACTACAGGTGGTAGGCCCTACCAACAGGTTGGAGACACTAACAACAGGTGGTAGACATTAACTGCAGGTGGTAAACACTAACAACAGGTGGTAGACACTAACTACAAGTGGTACGCACTAACAACAGGTTTTAGACACTAAAAACAGGTGGTAGGCACTAACAACAGGTTTTAGACACTAACAACAGGTGGTAGACACTAACTGTAGGTGGTAGCCACTAACTGCAGGTGTTAGACACTAACTGCAGGTGGTAAACACTATCAAGAGGTTTTAGATACTAACAACAGGTGGTAGCCACTAACTGCAGGTGGTAGACACTAACTACAGGGGTAGTCATTGACGAAAGGGGGTAGACACTAACTACAGGTGGTAGACAATAACTAACGGTGGTAGCCACTAACTGCAGGTGGTAGGCACTAACAACAGGGGGTAGACACTAACTGCAGGTGATAGACACTAACAACAGGTGGTAGACACTAACTGCAGGTGGCAGGCACTAACAACAGGTTGTAAACACTAACTACAGGTGGTAGCTAATAACTGCAGGTGGTAGACACTAACAACAGGTGGTAAACACTAACAACAGGTTTTAGACACTAACAACAGGTGGTAGACACTAACAACAGGTGGTAAACACCAACAACAGGTGGTAGACACTAACTACAAGTGGTAACCACAAACTGCAGGTTGTAGACATAAACGACAGGGGGTAGACTTTAACTACAGAGGGCAGGCAATAACAACAGGGGGTCGACACTAACTACAGGTGGTAGCCACTAACTGCATGTGGTAGACACTAACAACAGGTGGTAGACACTAACTACAGGTTGTAGCCACTAACTGCAGGTGGTAGACACTAACAACAGGTGGTAAACACTAACTACAGGAAATAGGCAATAACTACAGGTGGTAAACACCAACTACAGGTGGTAGACACTAACTCCAGCTAGTAAACACTAACAACAGGTTTTAGACACTAACAACAGGTGGTAGCCACTAACTGCAGGTGGTAGACACTAACAACAGGTGGTAAACACTAACTACAGGAATTAGGCAATAACTACAGGTGGTAAACACTAACTACAGGTGGTAGACACTAACTCCAGCTAGTAAACACTAACAACAGGTTTTAGACACTAACAACAGGTGGTAACCACTAACTGCAGGTGGTAGACACTAACAACAGGTGGTAAACACTAACTACAGGAATTAGACAATAACTACAGGTGGTAAACACTAACTACAGGTGGTAGACACTAACTCCAGCTAGTAAACACTAACAACAGGTTTTAGACACTAACTACAGGTGGTACCCACTAACTGCAGGTGGTAGACACTAACAACAGGTGGTAGACACTAATTACAGGTGGTAGCGACTAACTGCAGGTGGTAGACACTAACAACAGGTGGTAAACACTGACCACAGGTGGTAGCCACTAACTGCAGGTGGTACACACTAACAACAGGTGGTAGACACTAACTACAGGTGGTAGCCACTAACTGCAGGTGGTAGACACTAACAACAGGTGGTAATCACTAACTACAGGTGGTAGCCACTAACTGCAGGTGGTACACACTAACAACAGGTGGTAGACACTAACTACAGGTGGTAGCCACTAACTGCAGGTGGTAGACACTAACAACAGGTGGTAAACACTAACTACAGGAGGTAGCCACTAACTTCAGGTGGTAGACACAAAAAACAGGTGGTAAACACTAACATCAGGTGGTAAACACTAACTACAAGTGGTAACCACTAACTGCAGGTGGTAGACACAAACGACAGGGGGTAGACACTAATTACAGAGGGCAGGCAATATCAACAGGTGGTAGACACTAACTACAGGGGGTAGACACTAAATACCGGTGGTAGCCACTAACTGTAGGTTGTAGACACTCACAACAGGTGGTAGACACTAACTACAGGTAGTAGCCACTAACTGCTGGTGGTAGGCTCTAACAACAGGTTGTAAACACTAACAACAAGTGGTAGACACTAACTACAAGAAGGGCAAATAACTACAGGTGGTAGACACTAACTACAGGGGGTAGACAATAACTAAAGGTGGTAGCCACTAACTGCAGGTGGTAGGCACTAACAACAGGGGTTAGACACTAGCTGCAGGTGGTAGACACTAACAACAGGTGATAGACACTAACTACAGGTAGCTGGCACTAACAACAGGTAGTAGACACTAACTAAAGTTGGTAGCCACTAACTGCATGTGGTAGACACTAACAACAGGGGGTAGACACTAACTCCACGGGGTAGACAATAACTAAAGGTGGTAGACACTAACTACAGGTGGTAGCCTGCTGGATCAGTGAACACCTGCTAACAACAGGGGGTAGACACTAACTCCACGGGGTAGACAATAACTAAAGGTGGTAGACACTAACTACAGGTGGTAGCCACTAACTGCAGGTGGTAGACACTAACTGCAGGTGGCACGTACTAACAACAGGTGGTAAACACTAACTTTAGGTGGTAGCCACTAACTGCAGGGGGTAGACACTAACTACACGGGGTAGACAATAACTAAATGTGGTAGTCACTAACTACAGGAGTTAGGCAATAACTACAGGGGGAAGACTTTAACTACAGAGGGCAGGCAATAACAACAGGGGGTCGACACTAACTACATGTGGTAGCCACTAACTGCAGGTGGTAGACACTAACAACAGGTGGTAGACAATAACTAAAGGTGGTAGCCACAAATTGCAGGTGGTAGGCACTAACAACAGGGGGTAGACACTAACTGCAGGTGGTAGACACTAACAACAGGTGGTAGACACTAACAACATGTGGTAGACACTAACTACAGGTGGCAGGCACTAACAACAGGTAGTAGACACTAACTAAAGTTGGTAGCCACTAACTGCAGGTGGTAGACACTATCTGTAGGTGGTAAACACTAAGAACAGGTTTTAGACACTAACAACAGGTGGTAGCCACTAACTGCAGGTTGTAGGCTCTAACAACAGTTTGTAAACACTAACAACAAGTGGTAGACACTAACTACAAGAAGGGCAAATAACTACAGATGGTAGACACTAACTACAGGGGTAGGCAATAACTAAAGGTGGTAGCGACTAACTGCAGGTGCTAGTCACTAACAACAGGTGCTAGGCACTAACAACAGGTGGTAGACACTAACTACAGGTGGTAGCCACAAACTACAAGTGGTAAAAACTAACTGCAGGTTGTAGACACAAACGACAGGTGGTAAACACTAACTACAGGTGGTAGAGACTAACTGCAGGTGGTAGACACTAACAACAGGTGGTAGACACTAACTACAGGTGGTAGCCACTAACTGCAGGTGGTAGACACTAACTGCAGGTGGCAGGCACCAACAACAGGTGGTAGACACTAACTACAGGTGGTAGCCACTAACTGCAGGTGGTAGACACTAATTGCAGGTGGTAGCCACTAACTGCAAGTGGTAGACACTAACAATAGGTGGAAGACACTAACAACAGGTGGTAGACACTAACTACAGGTGGTAGCCACTAACTCCAGGTGGTAGATGCTAACAACAG
>NW_024713462.1:0-106046 GCF_018991925.1 Homarus americanus | reverse complement strand
TCATGATCATAGTCGTGGTTGTTACAATCATTGTCGTGGTTGTTATAATCATGGTTGTGGTTGCTATAATCATGGTCGTGATGGTCAAAATCTTGGTCGTGGTTGTTATAGTCATGGTCGTTGTTGTTATAATTATAGTAGTGGTTGTTATAATCATTGTCGTGGTTGTTATAATCATGGTCGTGGTTGTTATAATCATGGTCGTGGTTGTTATAATCATAGTGGTGGTTGTTATAATCCGCCGTCGTTGTTATAATCATAGCCGTGATTGTTATAATCATAGTCGTGGTTGTTACATTCATGGTCGTGGTTGTTGTAATCATGGTCGTGGTTGTTATAATGATAGTCGAGGTTGTTATAATCATGGTCGTGGTTGTTATAATCATGGTCGTGGTTGTTATAATCATGGTCGTGGTTCTTATAATCATGATCGTGGTTGTTATAATCAGAGTCGTGGTTGTTATAATCATAGTAGTGGTTGTTATAATACTGGTCGTCCTTGTTGTAATCACAGTCGTGATTGTTATAATCATAGTCGTGGTTGTTATAATCATGGTCGTGGTTGTTATAATAATGTTCGTGGTTGTTATAATGATAGTCGAGGTTGTTATAATCATGGTTGGGTGATATAATTATAGTCGTGGTTTTTATAATCATGGTCGTGGTTGTTATAATCATGGTCGTGGTTATTATCATGGTCGTGGTTGTTATAATCATGGTCGTGGTTGTTATAATCATGGTCGTGATTGTTATAATCAGGGTCGTTGTTGTTATAGTCATAGTGGTGTTTGTTTTAATACTGGTCGTCGTTGTTATAATCATAGTTGTGATTGTTATAATCATAATCGGGGTTGTTATAATCATGCTCGTGGTTGTTATAATCATGGTCAGGGTTATTACAATCATGGTCGCGGCTGTTATAATCATGTTCCTGGTTGTTATAATCATTGTCCTTTTTGTTATAATCATGGTCGTGGTTGTTATAATCATGGTCGTGGTTGTTGTAATCATAGTCGTGGTTGCTATAATGTTGATCGTGATTGTTATAATCATAGTCGTGGTTGTTATAATCATGGTTGTGGTTGTTGTAATCATAGTCGTGATTGCTATAATGTTGATCGTGATTGTTATAATCATAGTCGTGGTTGTTATAATCATGGTTGTGGTTTTATAATCATGGTCGTGGTTGTTATAATGATAGTCGTGGTTGTTATAATCATGGTCGTGGGTGTTATAATCATGGTCGTGGTTGTTATAATCCTGGTCGTCGTTGTTATAATCATATGTGGGTTGTTATAATCATGGTCATTTTTGTTATATTCATGGTGGTGCTTGTTATAAAAATAGTCGTGGTTGTTATAATCATGGTTTGGTTGTCATAATCATGGTCGTGGTGTAATCATTGTCGTGGTTGCTATAATGTTGATCGTGATTGTTATAATCATAGTCGTGGTTGTTATAATTATGGTCGTGGTTGTTATAATCATGGTCGTGGTTGTTATAATCATGGTCGTGGTTATCGGTCGGTTGGTTATAATCCCTGGTCGTTGTTATTATCAAAGTCGTGGTTGTTATAATCATGGTCGTGGTTGTTATATTCATGGTGGTGCTTGTTATAATCATAGTCGTGGTTGTTATAATCATGGTCCTTTTTGTTATAATCATGGTCGTGGTTGTTATAATCATGGTTGTGGTTGTTATAATCATGGCCGTGGTTGTTATATGCATGGTCGTGATTGTTATAATCATGGTCGTGGTTGTTATAATCATGGTCGTGGTTGTCATAATCATGGTCGTGGTTGTTGTAATTAAAGTCGTGGTTGCTATAATGATAATCGTGGTTCTTATAATCATGGTCGAGGTTGTTATAATCATGGTCGTGGTTGTTATATTCATGGTCGTGGTTGTTATAATCATAGTCGTGATTGTTGTAATCATAGTCGTGGTTGATATAATGATGGCTGTGGATGTTATATTCATGGTGGTGCTTGTTATAATCACAGTCGTGGCTGTTATAATCATGGTAGTGGTTGTTATAATGATGCTCTTGGTTGTTATAATCAACGTCGTGGTTGTTATAATCATTGTCGTGATTGTTATAATCAGGGTCGTTGTTGCTATAATCATAGTGGTGTTTGTTTTAATACTGGTCGTCGTTGTTATAATCATAGTTGTGATTGTTATAATCATAGTCGGGGTTGTTATAATCATGCTCGTGGTTGTTATAATGCGGTCAGGTTATTACAAACTGGGTCGGGCTGTTATAATCATGTTCCTGGTTGTTATAATCATTGTCCTTTTGTTATAATCATGGTCGGGTTGTTATAATCATGGTCGTGGTTGTTGTAATCATAGTCGTGGCTATAATGTTGATCGTGATTGTTATAATCATAGTCGTGGTTGTTATAATCATGGTTGTGGTTGTTGTAATCATAGTCGTGATTGCTATAATGTTGATCGTGATTGTTATAATCATAGTCGTGGTTGTTATAATCATGGTTGTGGTTTTATAATCATGGTCGTGGTTGTTATAATGATAGTCGTGGTTGTTATAATCATGGTCGTGGGTGTTATAATCATAGTCGTGATTGTTATAATCATAGTCGTGGTTGATATAATGATGGCTGTGGATGTTATATTCATGGTGGTGCTTGTTATAATCACAGTCGTGGCTGTTATAATCATGGTCGTGGTTGTTATAATCATGCTTGTTGTTTGTAATCAACGTCGTTGTTATAATCATTGTCGTGATTGTTATAATCAGGTCGTTGTTGTTATAATCATAGTGGTGTTTGTTTTAATACTGGTCGTCGTTGTTATAATCATTGTTGTGATTGTTATAATCATAGTCGGGGTTGTTATAATCATGCTCGTGGTTGTTATAATCATGGTCAGGTTATTAAATCATGCTCGTGGCTGTTATAATCATGTTCCTGGTTGATCGTCAATCATCGGCTATAATCATGGTCGGGTTGTTGTAATCATAGTCGTGGTTGCTATAATGTTGATCGTGATTGTTATAATCATAGTCGTGGTTGTTATAATCATGGTTGTGGTTGTAATCATAGTCGTGATTGCTATAATGTTGATCGTGATTGTTATAATCATAGTCGGTTGTTATAATCATGGTTGTGGTTTTATAATCATGGTCGTGGTTGTTATAATGATAGTCGTGGTTGTTATAATCATGGTCGTGTTATAATCATGGTCGTGGTTGTTATAATCCTGGTCGTTGTTGTTATAATCATAGTCGTGGTTGTTATAATCATGGTCATTTTTGTTATATTCATGGTGGTGCTTGTTATAAAAATAGTGTGGTTGTTATAATCATGGTCGTGGTTGTCATAACTGTGGTCGTGTTGTAATCATTGTCGTGTTGCTATAATGTTGATCGTGATTGTTATAATCATAGTCGTGGTTGTTATAATCATGGTCGTGGTTGTTATAATCATGGCTGGTTGTTATAATGATAGTCGAGGTTGTTATAATCATGGTGGGTGATATAATTATAGTCGTGGTTGTTATAATCATGGTCGTGGTTGTTATAATCATGGTCGTGGTTGTTATAATCATGGTCGGTTATAATCATGGTCCTTTTGTTATAATCATGGTCGTGGTTGTTATAATCATGGTTGTGGTTGTCATAATCATGGCCGTGGTTGTTATATGCATAGTCGTGGTTGTTATAATCATGGTCGTGGTTTATAATCATGGTCGTTTGCTATAATTATGGTTGGGCCAAATAATGAAAGTCGTGGTTGTTATAATCATGGTCGTGGTTGTTATATTCATGGTCGTGGTTGTTATAATCATAGTCGTGATTGTTATAATCATAGTCGTGGTTGATATAATGATGGCTGTGGATGTTATATTCATGGTGGTGTGTTATAATCACAGTCGTGGCTGTTATAATCATGGTCGTGGTTGTTATAATCATGCTCTTGGTTGTTATAATCAACGTCGTGGTTATATAATCATTGTCGTGGATAATATAATCATGGTCGTCGTTGTTATAATCAGGTTTGTGGTTGTTATAATCATAATCGTGGTTGTTATAATAATGGTCGTGGTTGTTATAATCATAGTCGTGATTGTTATAATCATAGTCGAGGTTGCTATAATCATGGCCGGGGTTATTATATTCATGGTGGTGCTTGTTATAATCATAGTCGTGGCTGTTATAATCATAGGCGTGGTTGTTATAATCATGCTTGTGGTTGTTATAATCATAGTCGTGGTTGCTATAATCATGGTCGTGGGTGATATAATCATGGTCGTGGTTGTTATAATCAAGGCCGTGGTTGTTATAATCATGGTTGTGGTTATAATCATAGTCGTAATTGTTAAAATCATGGTTGGGTGATATAATCAAAGTCGTGGTTGTTAAATTCTCGGTCGTGGTTATTATAACCATCGTCGTGGATGGTATAATCATGGTCGTGGTTGTTATGATCATAGTCGTGGTTTTTATGATCATAGTCGTGGTTGTTATAGTCATTGTCATGGTTGTTATAATCATGGTTGTGGTTGCTATAATCATGGTCGTGGTTGTCAAAATAATGGTCGTGGTTGTTATAGTCATGGTCGGTTATAATTATAGTCGTGGTTGTTATAATCATTGTCGTGTGTGATAAAATCATAGTCGTGGTTGTTATAATCATGGACGTGGTTGTTATAATCATGGGCGTGATTGTTATAATCATGGTCGTGTTTAATAAGGGTCGTGGTTGTTATAATCATAATTAATTAGTTGTTATAATCCTGGTCGTCGTTGTTATAATCATAGTCGTGATTGATATAATCATAGTGGTGGTTGTTATAATCCTGGTCGTCGTTGTTTTTAATCATAGTCGTGATTATTTATAATCAAAGTCGTGGTTGTTATATTCATGGTCATTAGTTGTTATAATCATTGTAAGTGGATATTTATAATGATAATTAGGAGTTATTTACAATCATGGTTGGAGTGATATAATTATAGTCAATTGGTTTTTATAATCATGGTCGTGGTTGTTACTAATCATGGTCGTGGTTGTTATAATCGCCAGATCGTGGTTATTATAATCAAATTAAGTAGTTCATTACAATGATAGTCGAGTTATTATAATCATGGTTGGGTGATATTATTATAGTGGTGGTTGTTATAATCCTGGTCGTCGTTGTTTTAATCATAGTCGTGATTGTTATAATCATAGTCGTGGTTGTTATATTCATGGTCGTGGTTGTTATAATCATTGTCGTGGTTGTTATAATGATAGTCGAGGTTGTTATAATCATGGTTGGGTGATATAATTATAGTCGTGGTTTTTATAATCATGGTCGTGGTTGTTATAATCATGGTCGTGTTTGTTATAATCATGGTCGTGGTTGATATAATCACGGTCGTGGTTGTTACAATGATAGTCGAGGTTGTTATAATCATGGTTGGGTGATATTATTATAGTCGTGGTTTTTATAATCATGTTTCTGGTTGTTATAATCATGGTCCTGGTTGTTATAATCTTGGCCCTGGTTGTTATAAGCATGGTCGTGGTTGTTATAATCATGGTCGTGGTTGTTATAATCAGGGTCGTGGTTGTTATAATCATAGTGGTGGTTGTTATAATCCTGGTCGTCATTGTTTTAATCATTGTCGTGATTGTTATAATCATAGTCGTGGTTGTTATATTCATGGTCGTGGTTGTTATAATCATGGTCGTGGTTGTTATAATGATAGTCGAGGTTGTTATAATCATGGTTGGGTGATATAATTATAGTCGTGGTTTTTATAATCATGGTCGTGTCTGTTATAATCATGTTCGTGGTTGTCATAATCATGGTCGTGGTTGTTGTAATCATAGTCGTGGTTGCTATAATGTTGATCGTGATTATTATAATCATAGTCGTGGTTGTTATAATCATGGTCGTGGTTGTTATGATCATACTCGTGGTTGCTATAATGATGATCGTGATTGTTATAATCAAAGTCGTGGTTGTTATAATCATGGTTGTGGTTGTTATAATCATGGTCGTGGTTGTTATAATCATAGTCGAGGTTGTTATAATCATGGTTGGGTGATATAATTATAGTCGTGATTGTTATAATCATGGTCGTGGTTGTTATAATCATCTCGTGGTTGTTATAATCCTGGTCGTCGTTGTTATAATCAGAGTCGTGGTTGTTATAATCATGGTCGTGGTTGTTATATTCATGGTGGTGCTAGTTATAATCATAGTCGTGGTTGTTATGATCATACTCGTGGTTGTTATAATCATGGCCGTTGTTGTCATAATCATGGTCGTGGTTGCTGTAATCATAGTCGTGGTTGCTATAATATTGATCATGATTGTTATAATCATAGTCGTGGTGGTTATAATAATGGTTGTGGTTGTTATAATCATGGTCGTGGTTGTTATAATGATAGTCGAGGTTGTTATAATCATGGTCGTGGTTGTTATAATCATGGTCGTGGTTGTTATAATCCTGGTCGTCTTTGTTATAATCAGAGTCGTGGTTGTTATAATCATGGTCGTGGTTGTTATATTCATGGTGGTGCTAGTTATAATCATAGTCGTGGTTGTTATGATCATACTCGTGGTTGTTATAATCATGGCCGTTGTTGTCATAATCATGGTCGTGGTTGCTGTAATCATAGTCGTGGTTGCTATAATATTGATCGTGATTGTTATAATCATAGTCGTGGTGGTTATAATAATGGTTGTGGTTGTTATAATCATGGTCGTGGTTGTTATAATGATAGTCGAGGTTGTTATAATCATGGTCGTGGTTGTTATAATCATGGTCGTGGTTGTTATAATCCTGGTCGTCTTTGTTATAATCAGAGTCGTGGTTGTTATAATCATGGTCGTGGTTGTTATATTCATGGTGGTGCTAGTTATAATCATAGTCGTGGTTGTTATAATCATGGTCGTGGTTTTTATAATCATGGTCGTGGTTGTTATAATCATGCTCGTGGTTGTTATAATCATACTCGTGGTTGTTATAATCATGGTCCTTTTTGTTATAATCATGGTCGTGGTTGTTATAATCATGGTCGTGGTTGTTATAATCATGGCCGTGGTTGTTATATTCATGGTCGTGGTTGTTATAATCATGGTCGTGGTTGTTATAATCATACACGTGGTTGTTGTAATCATAGTCGTGGTTGCTATAATGATAATCGTGGTTGTTATAATCATTGTCCTGGTTGTTATTATCATGGTAGTGGTTGCTATAATCATGGTTGGGTGATATAATGAAAGTCGTGGTTGTTATAATCATGGTCGTGGTTGTTATATTCATGGTCGTGGTTGTTATATGGTCGTGGTTGTTATAATTATGGTCGTGGTTGTTATAATCATGGTCGTGGTTGTTATAATCATAGTCGTGGTTGTTATAATCATGGTCGTGGTTGTTATAATAATGGTCGTGGTTGTTATAATCATAGTCGTGATTATGATCATAGTTGTGGTTGTTATAATCATGGTCGTGAGTGGTATATTCATGATCGTGGTTGTTATAATCATGGTCGTGGTTGTTTTAATCATGGCTGTGGTTGTTATAATCATGGTCGTGGTAGTCATAATCATTGTCATGGTTGTTATAATCATAGTCGTGGTTGTTATAGTCAAGGTCGTGGTTGTTATAATCATTATCGTGATTGTTATAATCATAGTCGTGGTTGTTATAATCATGGTAGTGGTTGTTATAATCATGGTCGTGGTTGTTATGATCATAGTCGTGGTTCTTATGATCATAGTCGTGGTTGTTATAATCATGGGCGTGGTTTTTATTATCATAGTCGTGGATGTTGTAATCATAGTTGTGGTTGCTATAAGCATGGTCGTGGGTGATATAATCATTGTCGTGGTTGTTATAATCAAGGCCGTGGTTGTTATAATCATGGTCGTGGTTGCTATAATGATAGTCGTGATTGTTAAAATCATGGTTGGGTGATATATTCAAAGTCATGGTTGTTAAATTCTTGGTCGTGGTTATTATAACCATGGTCGTGGTTGTTATAAGCATGGTCGTGGTTGTTATGATCATAGTCGTGGTTCGTATGATCACAGTCGTGGTTGTTATAATCATTGTCGTGGTTGTTATAATCATGGTTGTGGTTGCTAGAATCATGGTCGTAGTTGTCAATGTCATGGTCGTGATTGTTATAGTCATGGTCGTGGTTGTTATAATTATAGTCGTGCTTGTTATAATAATTGTCGTGGGTGATAAAATCATAGTCGTGGTTGTTATAATCATGGTTGTGGTTGTTATAATCATGGTCGTGGTTGTTATAATCATGGTTGTGGTTGTTATAATCAGGGTCGTGGTTGTTATAATCATAGTGGTGGTTGTCATAATCCTGGACGTCGTTGTTATAATCATAGTGGTGATTGTTATAATCATAGTCGTGGTTGTTTATTTAAGGTCGTGGTTGTTATAATCATGGTCGTGGTTGCTATAATCATGGTCGTGGTTGTTATAATCATGGTCGTGGTTGTTATAATCATGGTCGTGGTTGGTATAATCATGGTCGTGGTTGTTATAATAATGGTCGTGGTTGTTATAATCATGGTCGTGGTTATAATCATGGTCGTGGTTGTTATAATGAGTCGTGGTGGTTATAATAATGGTCGTGGTTGTTAAAATCTTGGTCGTGGTTGTTATAATCATTGTCGTGGTTGTTATAATCATGGTCGTGGTTGTTATAATGATAGTCGAGGTTGTTATAATCATAGTTGGGTGATATAATTATAGTCGTGGTTGTTATAATCATGGTCGTGGTTGTTTTAATCATGGTCGTGGTTGTTATAATGATGGTCGTGGTTGTTATAATGATGGTCGTGGTTGTTATTATCCTGGTCGTCGTTTTTATAATCATAGTTGTGATTGTAATAATCATAGTCGGGGTTGTTATAATCATGATCGGGGTTGTTATAATCATGGTCGTGGTTGTTACAATCATGGTCGTGTTTGATATAATCATGGTCCTGGTTGTTCTAATCATTGTCGTTTATGTTATAATCATGTTCGTGGTTGTTATAATCATGGTCGTGGTTGTTATGATCATACTCGTGGTTGTTATAATCATGGTCGTGGTTGTCATAATCATGGTCGTGGTTGTTGTAATCATAGTCGTGGTTGCTATAATGTTGATCGTGATTGTTATAATCATAGTCGTGGATGTTATAATCATGGTCGTGGTTGTTATAATCATGGTCGTGGTTGTTATAATGATAGTCGAGGTTGTTGTAATCATGGTTGGGTGATATAATTATATTCGTGGTTGTTATACTCATGGTCGTGGTTGTTTTAATCATGGTCGTGGTTGTTATAATGATGGTCGTGGTTGTTATAATGATGGTCGTGGTTGTTATAATCCTGGTCGTCGTTGTTATAATCATAGTCGTGGTTGTTATAATCATGGTCGTGATTGTTATAATCATAGTCGGGGTTGTTATAATCATGCTCGTGGTTGTTATAATCATGGTCGTGGTTGTTATAATTATGGTCGTGTTTGTTATAATCATGGTCCTGGTTGCTATAATCATTGTCCTTTTTGTTATAATCATGTTCGTGTTTGTTATAATCATGGTCTTGGTTGTTATGATCATACTCGTGGTTGTTATAATTATGGTCGTGGTTGTCATAATCATGGTCGTGGTTGTTGTAATCATAGTCGTGGTTGCTATAATGTTGACCGTGATTATTATAATCATAGTCGTGGTTGTTATAATCATGGTCGTGGTTGTTATAATTATGGTCGTGGTTCTTATAATGATAGTCGAGGTTGTTATAATCATGGTTGGGTGATACAATTATAGTCGTGGTTGTTATAATCATGGTCGTGGTTGTTTTATTCATGGTCGTGGTTATAATGATGGTCGTGGTTGTTATAATGATGGTCGTGGTTGTTGTAATCCTGGTCGTCGTTGTTATAATCATAGTTGTGATTGTAATAATCATGGTCGGGGTTGTTATAATCATGCTCGGGGTTGTTATAATCATTGTCGTAGTTGTTACAATCATGGTCGTGTTTGTTATAATCATGGTCCTGGTTGTAATAATCATTGTCCTTTTTGTTATAATCATGGTCGTGGTTGTTATAATGATGGTCGTGGTTGTTATAATGATGGTCGTGGTTGTTATAATCATGGTCGTGGTTGTTATATTCATGGTGGTGCTTGTTATAATCATAGTCGAGGTTGTTATAATCGTGGTCGTGGTTGTTATAATCATGGTCGTGGTTGTTATAATCATTGCCGTGGTTGTTATATTCATGGTCGTGGTTGTTATAATCATGGTCGTGGTTTTTATAATCATACTAGTGGTTGTTATAATCATGGTCGAGGTTGTCATAATCATAGTCGTGGTTGTTGTAATCATAGTCGTGGTTGCTATAATGATAATAGTGGTTGTTATAATCATTGTCCTGGTTGTAATAATCATGGTCGTGGTTGCTATAATCATGGTTAGATGATATAATGAAAGTCGTGATTGTTATAATAATGGTCGTGGTTGTTATATTCATGGTCGTGGTTGTTATAATCATGGTTGTGGTTGTTATAATCAATGTAGTGGTTGTTATAATCATGGTCGTGGTTGCTATAATCATGGTCGTGGTTGTTATAATCATGGTTGGGTGATATAATCAAAGTTTGGTTGTTATAATCTTGGTCGTCGTTGTTATAATCATGGCCGTGGGTGTTATATTCATAGTGGTGCTTGTTATAATCTTAGTCGTGGCTGTTTTAATCATGGTCGTGGTTACTGTAAGCATGGTCGTGGTTGTTTTAATCATGGTCGTGGTTGTTATAATCATGGGCGTGGTTGTTATAATCATAGTCGTTTTTGTTATAATCATAGTCATGGTTGTTATAAAAATAGTCGTGGTTGTTATAATCATGGTTGGGTGATATAATCAAAATTTGGTTGTTATAATCATGGTCATGGTTGTTATAATCATGGTCGTGGTTGTTATAATCATGGTCGTGGTTATTATAATCATGGTCGTGGTTGTTATAATCATAGTCGTGGTTGTTATAATCATGTTCTTGGATAATATAATCATGGTCGTGTTTGTTATAATCATGGTCGTGCTTGTTATAATCATAGTCGTGGTTGTTATAATCAAAGTCGTAGATGTTTTAGTCATGCCGTGGGTGATATAATCAGAGTCGCGGTTGTTATAATCATGGTTGGGTGATATAATCAAATTAAGTAGTTGTTATAATCATAGTTTGTGGTTGTTAAAATTATGGTAGTGGATTTGTTAATCATGGTCGTGGTTGTTATATTCATAGTCGTGGTTGTTATAATCATGGTCGTGGTTGTTATAATCATGATCGTGGTTGCTATAATCATAGACTGATTGTTATAATCATGGTTGCGGTTGTTATAATCATGGTTGGGTGATATAATCAGAGTCGTGGTTGTTAATGTCTTGGTCGTGGTTGTTATAATCATGGTCGTGGTTGTTATAATGATAGTCGAGGTTGTTATAATCATGGTTGGGTGATACAATTATAGTCGTGGTTGTTATAATCATGGTCGTGGTTGTTTTATTCATGGTCGTGGTTATAATGATGGTCGTGGTTGTTATAATGATGGTCGTGGTTGTTATAATCCTGGTCGTCGTTGTTATAATCATAGTTGTGATTGTAATAATCATGGTCGGGGTTGTTATAATCATGCTCGGGGTTGTTATAATCATTGTCGTAGTTGTTACAATCATGGTCGTGTTTGTTATAATCATGGTCCTGGTTGTTATAATCATTGTCCTTTTTGTTATAATCATGGTCGTGGTTGTTATAATGATGGTCGTGGTTGTTATAATGATGGTCGTGGTTGTTATAATCCTGGTCGTCGTTGTTATAATCATAGTCGTGGTTGTTATAATCATGGTCGTGGTTGTTATATTCATGGTGGTGCTTGTTATAATCATAGTCGAGGTTGTTATAATCGTGGTCGTGGTTGTTATAATCATGGTCGTGGTTGTTATAATCATTGCCGTGGTTGTTATATTCATGGTCGTGGTTGTTATAATCATGGTCGTGGTTTTTATAATCATACTAGTGGTTGTTATAATCATGGTCGAGGTTGTCATAATCATAGTCGTGGTTGTTGTAATCATAGTCGTGGTTGCTATAATGATAATAGTGGTTGTTATAATCATTGTCCTGGTTGTAATAATCATGGTCGTGGTTGCTATAATCATGGTTAGATGATATAATGAAAGTCGTGATTGTTATAATAATGGTCGTGGTTGTTATATTCATGGTCGTGGTTGTTATAATCATGGTTGTGGTTCTTATAATCAATGTAGTGGTTGTTATAATCATGGTCGTGGTTGCTATAATCATGGTCGTGGTTGTTATAATCATGGTTGGGTGATATAATCAAAGTTTGGTTGTTATAATCTTGGTCGTCGTTGTTATAATCATGGCCGTGGGTGTTATTTTCATAGTGGTGCTTGTTATAATCTTAGTCGTGGCTGTTATAATCATGGTCGTGGTTACTGTAAGCATGGTCGTGGTTGTTATAATCATGGTCGTGGTTGTTATAATCATGGGCGTGGTTGTTATAATCATAGTCGTTTTTGTTATAATCATAGTCATGGTTGTTATAAAAATAGTCGTGGTTGTTATAATCATGGTTGGGTGATATAATCAAAATTTGGTTGTTATAATCATGGTCATGGTTGTTATAATCATGGTCGTGGTTGTTATAATCATGGTCGTGGTTATTATAATCATGGTCGTGGTTGTTATAATCATAGTCGTGGTTGTTATAATCATGTTCTTGGATAATATAATCATGGTCGTGTTTGTTATAATCATGGTCGTGCTTGTTATAATCATAGTCGTGGTTGTTATAATCAAAGTCGTGAATGTTTTAGTCATGCCCGTGGGTGATATAATCAGAGTCGCGGTTGTTATAATCATGGTTGGGTGATATAATCAGAGTCGTAGTTGTTATAATCATGGTTGTGGTTGTTAAAATTATGGTAGTGGTTGTTATAATCATGGTCGTGGTTGTTATATTCATAGTCGTGGTTGTTATAATCATGGTCGTGGTTGTTATAATCATGATCGTGGTTGCTATAATCATAGACTGATTGTTATAATCATGGTTGCGGTTGTTATAATCATGGTTGGGTGATATAATCAGAGTCGTGGTTGTTAATGTCTTGGTCGTGGTTGTTATAATCATGGTCGTGGTTGTTATAATCATGGTCGTGGTTGTTATGATCATAGCCGTGGTTTTTATGATCATAGTCGTGGTTGTTATAATCATGGGCGTGGTTGTTATAATCATGGACGTGGTTGTTATAATCATGGTCGGGGTTGTTATAATCATGGTTGTGGTTCTTATAATCATGGTAGTGGTAGTTATAATCATGGTAGTGGTTGCTATAATCATGGTCGTGGTTGTTATAATCATGGTTGGGTGATATAATCAAAGTTTGGTTGTTATAATCCTGGTCGTGATTGTTATAATCATGGCCGTGGTTGTTATGTTCATGGTGGTGCTTGTTATAATCATAGACGTTGCTATTATAATCATGGTCGTGGTTACTATAATCATGGTCGTGGTTGTTATAATCATGGTCGTGGTTGTTATAATCATAATCGTGGTTGTTATAATCATAGTCGTTTTTGTTATAATCATAGTCGTGGTTGTTATAAAAATAGTTGTGGTTGTTATAATCATGGTTGGGTGATATAATCAAAGTTTGGTTGTTATAATCATGGTCAAGGTTGTTATAATCATGGTCGTGGTTGTTATGATCAATGTCGTGGTTATTATAATCATGGGCGTGGTTGTTATAATCATAGTCGTTGTTGTTATAATCATGTTCTTGGATATTATAATCATGGTCGTGTTTGTTATAATCATGGTCGTGCTTGTTATAATCATAGTCGTGGTTGTTATAATTAGGTCGTGGTTGTTATAATCATTGTTGTGGTTGTTATAATCATAGTCGTGGTTGATATATTTATGGTCATGGTTGTCATAATCATGGTCGCGGTTGTTATAATCACGGTTGTGGTTGTTATAATCATGGTTGTGGTTGTCATAATTATGGTCGTGGTTGTTATAATCATGGTCGTGGTTGTTATAATCATACTCGTGGTTGTTATAAACATGGTCGTGGGTTTTATTTTCATGGTGATGCTTGTTATAATCATAGTCGTGATTGTTATATTCATGGTCGTGCTTGTTATATTTATGGTCATGCTTGTTAGTCATAGTCGAATTTCTTATAATCAGGTCATGCTTGTTATATTCATGATCGTGGTTGCAATAATCATAGTCGTGATTGTTATAATCATGGTTGGGTGATATAATCAAAGTCGTGGTTGTTAAAATATTGGTCGTGGTTGTTATTATCATGGTCCTGGTTGTTATATTCATGGTCATGGTTGTTATGATCATAGTCGTGGTTCTTATAATCATAGTCGTGGTTGTTCTAATCATGGGCGTGGTTGTTATAATCATGGTCGTGGTTGTTATAATCAGGGTCGTGGTTCTTACAATCATGGACGTGGTTGTTATAATGAGGGTTGAGGTTGTTATAATCATAGTCGTGTTTGTTATAATAATTGTCGTGGTTGTTATAATCATGGTCGTGGTTGATATAATCATATTCGTGATTGTCATAATCATAGTCGTGGTTGCTATAATCATGGCCGTGGTTGTTATATTCATGGTGGTGCTTGTTATAATCATTGTCGTGGCTGTTATAATCATGGTCGTGGTTTGTTATAATCATGTAAGTAGTTTGTTATAATAATGGTCATTAGTTGTTATAATCATGGTCGTAGTTTATTGCATAAAATCGTGGATTCGTTATAATCATGAATTAAGTGGAGTGATATAATCATAGTCGTGGTTATTATAATCATGGTCATTAACCGCTCTTCTCATAGTCCTGGTTTTTATAATCATAGTCGTAGTAAGTTATAATCATGAATTCGATGTTATTATATATTCATAATTGGGTGATATATCTAGTTGTGGTTGTTATAATCATGGTCGTGGTTGTTATAATCATGGCCGTGGTTGTTATATATTCATAGTCGTGGTTGTTTTAATCATACTGGTGGATTTGTTATAATCATGGTCGTGGTTGTCATAATCATAGTCGTGGTTGTTGTAATCATAGTCGTGGTTGTTGAAATCATAGTCGTGGTTGCTATAATGATAATAGTGGTTGTTATAATCATTGTCCTGGAGGTTATAATTATGGTCGTGGTTGCTATAATCATGGTTGGGTGATATAATGAAAGTCGTGGTTGTTATAATCATGGTCCTGGTTGTTATATTCATGGTCGAGGTTGTTATAATCATGGTCGTGGTTTTTATAATCATAGTCGTGGTTGTTATAATCATGGTCTTGCTTGTTATAATTATAGTCGTGGTTGTTATAATCATAGTCGGGATTGTTATATTCATGGTCGTGCTTGATATATTTATGATCATGCTTGTTATAATCATAGTCGAATTTGTTATAATCAGGTCATGCTTGTTATAATCATGCTCGTGGTTGTTATAATAATGTTCGTGGATGTGATAATCATGATCGTGGTTGTATAATCATGGTCGTGGTTGTTATAAGCATGGTCGAGGTTATTATAATCATCGTCGTGGTTGTTATAATCATAGTCGTGGTTGTTATAATCATGGTCGTGCTTGTTATCATCATATTCGTGTATGTTATAATCATGGTCGTGGTTGTTATAATCATAGTCGTGGTTGTTATAATCATGGCCGTGGTTGTTATAATTATGATTCGTGGTTGTTATAATCGATGTCTTAGTTGTTATAATCATAGTCGTGGATTGTTTATAATCATGATTAAACGATTACAGTATAATCATAGTCGAGGTTGTTATAATAATCATACTCTCGTGAATTTATTTATAGTCATGGTCGTGGTTGTTACAATCATGGTCGTGTTTGTTACAATCATGGTCCTGGTTGCTATAATCATTGTCCTTTTTGTTATAATCATGTTCGTGTTTGTTATAATCATGGTCTTGGTTGTTATGACCATACTCGTGGTTGTTATAATCATGGTCGTGGTTGTCATAATCATGGTCGTGGTTGTTGTAATCATAGTCGTGGTTGCTATAATGTTGATCGTGATTATTATAATCATAGTCGTGGTTGTTATAATCATGGTCGTGGTTGTTATAATTATGGTCGTGGTTGTTATAATGATAGTCGAGGTTGTTGTAATCATGGTTGGGTGATATAATTATAGTCGTGGTTGGTATAATCATGGTCGCGGTTGTTTTAATCATGGTCGTGGTTATAATGATGGTCGTGGTTGTTATAATGATGGTCGTGGTTGTTATAATCCTGGTCGTCGTTGTTATAATCATAGTCGTGGTTGTTATATTCATGGTGGTGCTTGTTATAATCATAGTCGAGGTTGTTATAATCGTGGTCGTGGTTGTTATAATCATGGTCGTGGTTGTTATAATCATGGCCGTGGTTGTTATATTCATGGTCGTGGTTGTTATAATCATGGTCGTGGTTGTTATAATCATACTCGTGGTTGTTATCATCATGGTCGAGGTTGTCATAATCATAGTCGTGGTTGTTGTAATCATAGTCGTGGTTGCTATAATGATAATAGTGGTTGTTATAATCATTGTCCTGGTTGTAATAATCATGGTCGTGGTTGCTATAATCATAGTTGGATGATATAATGAAAGTCGTGGTTGTTATAATCATGGTCGTGGTTGTTATATTCATGGTCGTGGTTGTTATAATCATGGTTGTGGTTCTTATAATCATGGTAGTGGTTGTTATAATCATGGTCGTGGTTGCTATAATCATGGTCGTGGTTGTTATAATCATGGTTGGGTAATATAATCAAAGTTTGGTTGTTATAATCTTGGTCGTGGTTGTTATAATCATGGCCGTCGTTGTTATATTCATGGTGGTGCTTGTTATAATCATAGACGTGGCTGTTATAATCATGGTCGTGGTTACTATAATCATGGTCGTGGTTGTTATAATCACAGTCGTGGTTGTTATAATCATAATCGTGGTTGTTATAATCATAATCGTTTTTGTTATAATCATAGTCGTGGTTGTTATAAAAATAGTTGTGGTTGTTATAATCATGGTTGGGTGATATAATCAAAGTTTGGTTGTTATAATCTTGGTCATGGTTGTTATAATCATGGTCGTGGTTGTTATAATCAATGTCGTGGTTATTATAATCATGGGCGTGGTTGTTATAATCATAGTCGTTGTTTTTATAATCATGTTCTTGGATATTATAATCATGGTCGTGTTTGTTATAATCATGGTCGTGCTTGTTATAATCATAGTCGTGGTTGTTATAATTAGGTCGTGGTTTGTTATAATCATTGTTGTGGTTGTTATAATCATAGTCGTGGTTGATATATTTATGGTCATGGTTGTCATAATCATGGTCGCGGTTGTTATAATCACGGTCGTGGTTGTTATAATCATGGTTGTGGTTGTTATAATTATGGTCGTGGTTGTTATAATCATGGTCGTGGTTGTTATAATCATACTCGTGGTTGTTATAAACATGGTCGTGGTTATTATAATCATAGTCTTTGTTGTTATAATTATGGTCGTGGTTGTTATAATTATGGTCGTGGGTTTTATTTTCATGGTGATGCTTGTTATAATCAAAGTCGTGATTGTTATATTCATGGTCGTGCTTGTTATATTTATGGTCATGCTTGTTAGTTATAGTCGAATTTCTTATAATCAGGTCATGCTTGTTATATTCATGATCGTGGTTGCAATAATCATAGTCGTGATTGTTATAATCATGGTTGGGTGATATAATCAAAGTCGTGGTTGTTAAAATATTGGTCGTGGTTGTTATAATCATGGTCCTGGTTGTTATATTCATGGTCATGGTTGTTATGATCATCGTAGTCGTACTGGCAATCGCGTGGTTGTTCTAACTGGCGCGTTATAATCGGTCATGACAGGGTATTGGTTCGCAACTGCGTGACTTGCAATAAGGAGGTAATGAGGGTCGAGGTTGTTATAATCATAGTCGTGTTTGTTATAATAATTGTCGTGGTTGTTATAATCATGGTCGTGGTTGATATAATCATAGTCGTGATTGTTATAATCATAGTCGTGGTTGCTATAATCATGGCCGTGGTTGTTATATTCATGGTGGTGCTTGTTATAATCATTGTCGTGGCTGTTATAATCATGGTCGTGGTTGTTATAATCATGCTCGTGGTTGTTATAATAATGGTCGTGGTTGTTATAATCATGGTCGTGGTTGTTATAACCACGTCGTGGTTGTTATAATCATGGTCGTGGGTGATATAATCATAGTCGTGGTTATTATAATCATGGTCGTGCTTATTATACTCATGGTCCTGGTTTTTATAATCATGGTCGTGGTAGTTATAATCATGGTCGATGTTGTTATAATCATAGTTGGGTGATATAATCCTAGTCGTGGTTGTTATAATCATGGTCGTGGTTGTTATAATCATGGCCGTGGTTGTTATATTCATGGTCGTGGTTGTTATAATCATACACGTGGTTGTTATAATCATGGTCGTGGTTGTCATAATCATAGTCGTGGTTGTTGTAATCATAGTCGTGGTTGTTGTAATCATAGTCGTGGTTGCTATAATGATAATAGTGGTTGTTATAATCATTGTCCTGGAGGTTATAATTATGGTCGTGGTTGCTATAATCATGGTTGGGTGATATAGTGAAAGTCGTGGTTGTTATAATCATGGTCCTGGTTGTTATATTCATGGTCGTGGTTGTTATAATAATGGTCGTAGTTTTTATAATCATAGTCGTGGTTGTTATAATCATGGTCTTGCTTGTTATAATTATAGTCGTGGTTGTTATAATCATAGTCGGGATTGTTATATTCATGGTCGTGCTTGTTATATTTATGATCATGCTTGTTATAATCATAGTCGAATTTGTTATAATCAGGTCATGCTTGTTATAATCATGCTCGTGGTTGTTATAATAATGTTCGTGGATGTGATAATCATGATCGTGGTTGTATAATCATGGTCGTGGTTGTTATAAGCATGGTCGAGGTTATTATAATCATCGTCGTGGTTGTTATAATCATAGTCGTGGTTGTTATAATCATGGTCGTGCTTGTTATCATCATATTCGTGTATGTTATAATCATGGTCGTGGTTGTTATAATCATAGTCGTGGTTGTTATAATCATGGCCGTGGTTGTTATAATTATGGTCGTGGTTGTTATAATCGATGTCTTGGTTGTTATAATCATAGTCGTGGTTGTTATAATCATGGTCGTGATTGTTATAATCATAGTCGGGGTTGTTATAATCATGCTCGTGGTTGTTATAGTCATGGTCGTGGTTGTTACAATCATGGTCGTGTTTGTTACAATCATGGTCCTGGTTGCTATAATCATTGTCCTTTTTGTTATAATCATGTTCGTGTTTGTTATAATCATGGTCTTGGTTGTTATGATCATACTCGTGGTTGTTATAATCATGGTCGTGGTTGTCATAATCATGGTCGTGGTTGTTGTAATCATAGTCGTGGTTGCTATAATGTTGATCGTGATTATTATAATCATAGTCGTGGTTGTTATAATCATGGTCGTGGTTGTTATAATTATGGTCGTGGTTGTTATAATGATAGTCGAGGTTGTTATAATCATGGTTGGGTGATATAATTATAGTCGTGGTTGTTATAATCATGGTCGCGGTTGTTTTAATCATGGTCGTGGTTATAATGATGGTCGTGGTTGTTATAATGATGGTCGTGGTTGTTATAATCCTGGTCGTCGTTGTTTTAATAATAGTCGTGGTTGTTATAATCATGGTCGTGGTTGTTATATTCATGGTGGTGCTTGTTATAATCATAGTCGAGGTTGTTATAATCGTGGTCGTGGTTGTTATAATCATATTCATGGTCGTGGTTGTTATAATCATGGTCGTGGTTGTTGTTATAATCATACTCGTGGTTGTTATAATCATGGTCGTGGTTGCTATAATCATAGTTGGATGATATAATGAAAGTCGTGGTTGTTATAATCATGGTCGTGGTTGTTATATTCATGGTCGTGGTTGTTATAATCATGGTTGTGGTTCTTATAATCATGGTAGTGGTTGCTATAATCATGGTCGTGGTTGCTATAATCATGGTCGTGTTTGTTATAATCATGGTTGGGTGATATAATCAAAGTTTGGTTGTTATAATCTTGGTCGTGGTTGTTATAATCATGGCCGTGGTTGTTATATTCATGGTGATGCTTGTTATAATCATAGTCGTGGCTGTTATAATCATGGTCGTGGTTACTATAAGCATGGTCGTGGTTGTTATAATCATGGTCGTGGTTGTTATAATCATAATCGTGGTTGTCATAATCATAGTCGTTTTTGTTATAATCATAGTCATGGTTGTTATAAAAATAGTCGTGGTTGTTATAATCATGGTTGGGTGATATAATCAAAATTTGGTTGTTATAATCATGGTCATGGTTGTTATAATCATGGTCGTGGTTGTTATAATCATGGTCGTGGTTATTATAATCATGGTCGTGGTTGTTATAATCATAGTCGTGGTTGTTATAATCATGTTCTTGGATATTATAATCATGGTCGTGTTTGTTATAATCATGGTCGTGCTTGTTATAATCATAGTCGTGGTTGTTATAATCAAAGTCGTGAATGTTTTAGTCATGCCCGTGGGTGATATAATCAGAGTCGCGGTTGTTATAATCATGGTTGGGTGATATAATCAGAGTCGTAGTTGTTATAATCATGGTTGTGGTTGTTAATATTATGGTAGTGGTTGTTATAATCATGGTCGTGGTTGTTATATTCTTAGTCGTGGTTGTTATAATCATGGTCGTGGTTGTTATAATCATGATCGTGGTTGCTATAATCATAGACTGATTGTTATAATCATGGTTGCGGTTGTTATAATCATGGTTGGGTGATATAATCAAAGTCGTGGTAGTTAATATCTTGGTTGTGGTTGTTATAATCATGGTCGTGGTTGTTATAATCATGGTCGTGGTTGTTATGATCATAGCCGTGGTTTTTATGATCATAATCGTGGTTGTTATAATCATGGGCGTGGTTGTTATAATCATGGACGTGGTTGTTATAATCATGGTCGGGGTTGTTATAATCATGGTTGTGGTTCTTATAATCATGGTAGTGATAGTTATAATCATGGTAGTGGTTGCTATAATCATGGTCGTGGTTGTTATAATCATGGTTGGGTGATATAATCAAAGTTTGGTTGTTATAATCTTGGTCGTGGTTGTTATAATCATGGCCGTGGTTGTTATATTCATGGTGGTGCTTGTTATAATCATAGACGTGGCTGTTATAATCATGGTCGTGGTTACTATAATTATGGTCGTGGTTGTTATAATCATGGTCGTGGTTGTTATAATCATAATCGTGGTTGTTATAATCATAGTCGTTTTTGTTATAATCATAGTCGTGGTTGTTATAAAAATAGTTGTGGTTGTTATAATCATGGTTTGGTGATATAATCAAAGTTTGGTTGTAAAAATCCTAGTCATGGTTGTTATAATCATGGTCGTGGTTGTTATAATCAATGTCGTGGTTATTATAATCATGGGCGTGGTTGTTATAATCATAGTCGTTGTTGTTATAATCATGTTCTTGGATATTATAATCATGGTAGTGTTTGTTATAATCATGGTCGCTCTTGTTATAATCATAGTCGTGGTTGTTATAATAAGGTCGTGGTTGTTATAATCATTGTTGTGGTTGTTATAATCATAGTCGTGGTTGATATATTTATGGTCATGGTTATCATAATCATGGTCGCGGTTGTTATAATCACGGTCGTGGTTGTTATAATCATGGTTGTGGTTGTTATAATTATGGTCGTGGTTGTTATAATCATGGTCGTGGTTGTTATAATCATACTCGATGTTGTTATAAACATGGTCGTGGTTATTATAATCATAGTCTTTGTTGTTATAATTATGGTCGTGGATGTTATAATTATGGTCGTGGGTTTTATTTTCATGGTGATGCTTGTTATAATCATAGTCGTGATTGTTATATTCATGGTCGTACTTGCTATATTTATGGTCATGCTTGTTAGTCATAGTCGTATTTCTTATAATCAGGTCATGCTTGTTATATTCATGATCGTGGTTGCTATAATCATAGTCGTGATTGGTATAATCATGGTTGGGTGATATAATCAAAGTCGTGGTTGTTAAAATATTGGTCGTGGTTGTTATAATCATGGTCCTGGTTGTTATATTCATGGTCATGGTTGTTATGATCATAGTCGTGGTTCTTATAATCATAGTTGTGGTTCTTACAATCATGGACGTGGTTGTTATAATGAGGGTCGTGGTTGTTATAATCATAGTCGTGTTTGTTATAATAATTGTCGTGGTTGTTATAATCATGGTCGTGGTTGACATAATCATAGTCGTGATTGTTATAATCATAGTCGTGGTTGCTATAATCATGGCCGTGGTTATTATATTCATGGTGGTGCTTGTTATAATCATAGTCGTGGCTGTTATAATCATGGTCGTGGTTGTTATAATCATGCTCGTGGTTGTTATAATAATGGTCGTGGTTGTTATAATCATGGTCGTGGTTGTTATAGTCATAGTCGTGGTTGTTATAATCATGGTCGTGGGTGATATAATCATAGTCGTGGTTATTATAATCATGGTCGTGCTTATTATAATCATGGTCCTTGTTTTTATAATCATGGTCGTGGTAGTTATAATCATGGTCGATGTTGTTATAATCATAGTTGGGTGATATAATCATTGTCGTGGTTGTTATAATCTTGGATGGGGGATATAATCAAAGTCGTGGTTGTTAAAATCTTGGTCGTGGTTGTTATAATCATGGTAGTGGTTGTTATAATCATGGTCATGGTTGTTATGATCATCGTCGTGGTTAGTATAATCATGGTCGTGGGTGTTATAATCACAGTCGAAGTTGTTACAATCATGGTCGTGGTTGTTATATTCATAGTAGTGGTTGAAATAATCATGGTCAGGTTGTTATAATCATTGTCGTGGTTGTTATAATCATGGACGTGGTTGTATAATCATGGTCGTGGTTGTTATAATCATGGTCGTGGTTATTATAATCATGGTGGTGGTTGTTATAATCATAGTCGTGGTTGTTATAATCATGCTCGTGGTTGTTATAATCATGATCGTGGTTGTTATAATAATGGTCGTGGATATTATAATCATGGTCGTGTTTGTTATAATCATGGTCGTGGTTGTTATAATCATGTTCGTGGTCGCTATAATAATGGTCGTGGATATTATAATCATGGTCATGGTTGTTATAATCACGGTCGCGGTTGTTATAATCATAGTCGTGGCTGTTATAATCATGGTCGTGGTTGTTTTAATCATAGTCGTGGTTGTTATAATTATGGTCGTGGTTCTTATGATCATAGTCGTGGTTGTTATAATAAGGTCGTGGTTGTTATAATCATTGTCGTGGTTGTTATAATCATAGTCGTGGTTGATATATTTATGGTCATGGTTGTAATAAACATGGTCGTGGGTGATATAATCAAAGTCGTGGTTGTTATAATCATGGTCGTGCTTATTATAATCATAGTGCTAGTTTTTATAATCATGGTCGTGTTTGTTATAATCATGGTCGTTGTTGTTATAATCATAGTTGGGTGATATAATCATAGTCGTGGTTGTTATAATCATGGATGGGTGATATAATCAAAGTCGTGGTTGTTAAAATCTTGGTCGTGGTTGTTATAATCATAGTAGTGGTTGTTATAATCATGGTCGTGGTTGTTATGATCATCGGCGTGGTTATTATAATCATGGTCGTGGTTGTTATAATCATAGTCGTGGTTGTTATAATCATGGTCGTGGTTATTATAATCATGGTCGTGGTTGTTATAATCATAGTCGTGGTTGTTATAATCATGTTCTTGGATATTATAATCATGGTCGTGTTTGTTATAATCATGGTCGTGCTTGTTATAATCATAGTCGTGGTTGTTATAATCAAAGTCGTGAATGTTTTAGTCATGCTCGTGGGTGATATAATCAGAGTCGCGGTTGTTATAATCATGGTTGGGTGATATAATCAAAGTCGTGGTTGTTAATATCTTGGTCGTGGTTGTTATAATCATGGCCGTGGTTGTTATAATCATGATCGTGGTTGCTATAATCATAGACTGATTGTTATAATCATGGTTGCGGTTGTTATAATCATGGTTGGGTGATATAATCAAAGTCGTGGTTGTTAATATCTTGGTCGTGGTTGTTATAATCATGGTTGTGGTTGTTAATATTATGGTAGTGGTTGTTATCATCATGGTCGTGGTTGTTATATTCATAGTCGTGGTTGTTATAATCATGGTCGTGGTTGTTATAATCATGATCGTGGTTGCTATAATCATAGACTGATTGTTATAATCATGGTTGCGGTTGTTATAATCATGGTTGGGTGATATAATCAAAGTCGTGGTTGTTAATATCTTGGTCGTGGTTGTTATAATCATGGTTGTGGTTGTTAATATTATGGTAGTGGTTGTTATCATCATGTGGTTGTTATATTCATGGTAGTCGTGGTTGTTATAATCATGGTCGTGGTTGTTATAATCATGGTCGTGGTTGTTATAATCATAATCGTGGTTGTTATAATCATAGTCGTTTTTGTTATAATCATAGTCGTGGTTGTTATAAAAATAGTTGATGTTGTTATAATCATGGTTGGGTGATATAATCAAAGTTTGGTTGTTATAATCTTGGTCATGGTTGTTATAATCAGGGTCGTGGTTGTTATGATCAATGTCGTGGTTATTATAATCATGGGCGTGGTTGTTATAATCATAGTCGTTGTTGTTATAATCATGTTCTTGGATATTATAATCATGGTCGTGTTTGTTATAATCATGGTCGTGCTTGTTATAATCATAGTCGTGGTTGTTATAATAAGGGCGTGGTTGTTATAATCATTGTTGAAATTGTTATAATCATAGTCGTGGTTGATATATTTATGGTCATGGTTGTCATAATCATGGTCGCGGTTGTTATAATCACGGTCGTGGTTGTTATAATCATGGTCGTGGTTGTTATAATCATACGCGTGGTTGTTATAAACATGGTCGTGGTTATTATAATCATAGTCTTTGTTGTTATAATTATGGTCGTGGTTGTTATAATTATGGTCGTGGGTTTTATTTTCATGGTGATGCTTGTTATAATCATAGTCGTGATTGTTATATTCATGGTCGTGCTTGTTATATTTATGGTCATGCTTGTTAGTCATAGTCGTATTTCTTATAATCAGGTCATGCTTGTTATATTCATGATCGTGGTTGCTATAATCATAGTCGTGATTGTTATAATCATGGTTGGGTGATATAATCAAAGTCGTGGTTGTTAAAATATTGGTCGTGGTTGTTATAATCATGGTCCTGGTTGTTATATTCATGGTCATGGTTGTTATGATCATAGTCGTGGGTCTAATAATCATAGTCGTGGTTGTTATAATCATGGGCGTGGTTGTTATAATCATGTTCGTGATTGTTATAATCAGGGTCGTGGTTCTTACAATCATGGATGTGTTTGTTATAATGAGGGTCGTGGTTGTTATAATCATAGTCGTGTTTGTTATGATAATTGTCGTGGTTGTTATAATCATGGTCGTGGTTGATATAATCATAGTCGTGATTGTTATAATCATAGTCGTGGTTGCTATAATCATGGACGTGGTTATTATATTCATGGTGGTGCTTGTTATAATCATAGTCGTGGCTGTTATAATCATGGTCGTGGTTGTTATAATCATGCTCGTGGTTGTTATAATAATGGTCGTGGTTGTTATAATCATGGTCGTGGTTGTTATAATCATAGTAGTGGTTGTTATAATCATGATCGTGGGTGATATAATCATAGTCGTGGTTATTATAATCATGGTCGTGCTTATTATAAACGTGGTCCTGGTTTTTATAATCATGGTCGTGGTAGTTATAATCATGGTCGATGTTGTTATAATCATAGTTGGGTGATATAATCATAGCCGTGGTTGTTATAATCTTGGATGGGGGATATAATCAAAGTCGTGGTTGTTAAAATCTTGGTCGTGGTTGTTATAATCATGGTAGTGGTTGTTATAATCATGGTAATGGTTGTTATGATCATCGTCGTTGTTAGTATAATCATGGTCGTGGGTGTTATAATCACAGTCGAGGTTGTTACAATCATGGTCGTGGTTGTTATAATCATAGTAGTGGTTGTTATAATCATGGTCGTGGTAGTTTTAATCATAGTCGTGGCTGTTATAATTATAGTCGTGTTTGTTATAATCATGGTCATGGGTGATATGATCATAGTCGTGGTTGTTATAATCATGGTCGTGGTAGTTATAATTATGGTCGTGGTTCTTATGATCATAGTCGTGGTTGTTATAATAAGGTCGTGGTTGTTGTAATCATTGTCGTGGTTGTTATAATCATAGTCGTGGTTGATATATTTATGGTCATGGTTGTTATAACCATGGTCGCGGTTGTTATAATCACGGTCGTGGTTGTTATAATAATGGTCGTGGTTGTTATAATCATGGTCGTGGTTGTTATAATCATAGTCGTGGTTGTTATAATCATGGTCGTGGGTGATATAATCAAAGTCGTGGTTGTTATAATCATGGTCGTGCTTATTATAATCATGGTCCTGGTTTTTATAATCATGGTCGTGCTTGTTATAATCATGGTCGTTGTTGTTATAATCATAGTTGGGTGATATAATCATAGTCGTGGTTGTTATAATCATGGATGGGTGATATAATCAAAGTCGTGGTTGTTAAAATCTTGGTCGTGGTTGTTATGATCATCGTCGTGGTTGGTATAATCATGGTCGTGGGTGTTATAATCACAGTCGAGGTTGTTACAATCATGGTCGTGGTTGATATAATCATAGTTGTGGTTGAAATAATCATGGTCAGGTTGTTATAATCATGGTCGTGGTTGTTATAATCATGGACGTGGTTGTATAATCACGGTCGTGGTTGCTATAATCATGGTCGTGGTTATTATAATCATGGTCGTGGTTGTTATAATCATGGTCGTGGTTGTTATAATCATGTTCTTGGATATTATAATCATGGTCGTGTTTGTTATGGTCTGGTTGTTTATAATCATGCTCGTGGTTGTTATAATCATGCTCGTGGTTGTTATAATATTGGTCGTGGATATTATAATCATGGTCGTGTTTGTCATAATCATGGTCGCGGTTGTTATAATCACGGTCGTGGTTGTTATAATCATGGTCGTGGTTGTTATAATCATACTCGTGGTTGTTATAAACATGGTCGTGGTTATTATAATCATAGTCTTTGTTGTTATCATTATGGTCGTGGTTGTTATAATTATGGTCGTGGGTTTTATTTTCATGGTGATGCTTGTTATAATCATAGTCGTGATTGTTATATTCATGGTCGTGCTTGTTATATTTATGGTCATGCTTGTTAGTCATAGTCGTATTTCTTATAATCAGGTCATGCTTGTTATATTCATAATCGTGGTTGCTATAATCATAGTCGTGATTGTTATAATCATGGTTGGGTGATATAATCAAAGTCGTGGTTGTTAAAATATTGGTCGTGGTTGTTATAATCATGGTCCTGGTTGTTATATACATGGTCATGGTTGTTATGATCATAGTCGTGGTTCTTATAATCATAGTCGTGGTTGTTATAATCATGGGCGTGGTTGTTATAATCATGTTCGTGATTGTTATAATCAGGGTCGTGGTTCTTACAATCATGGACGTGGTTGTTATAATGAGGGTCGTGGTTGTTATAATCATAGTCGTGTTTGTTATAATAATTGTCGTGGTTGTTATAATCATGGTCGTGGTTGATATAATCATAGTCGTGATTGTTATAATCGTAGTCGTGGTTGCTATAATCATGGCCGTGGTTATTATATTCATGGTGGTGCTTGTTATAATCATAGTCGTGGCTGTTATAATCATGGTCGTGGTTGTTATAATCATGCTCGTGGTTGTTATAATAATGGTCGTGGTTGTTATAATCATGTTCGTGGTTGTTATAATCATAGTCGTGGTTGTTATAATCATGGTCGTGGGTGATATAATCATAGTCGTGGTTATTATAATCATGGTCGTGCTTATTATAATCGTGGTCCTGGTTTTTATAATCATGGTCGTGGTAGTTATAATCATGGTCGATGTTGTTATAATCATAGTTGGGTGATATAATCAAAGTCGTGGTTGTTATAATCTTGGATGGGGGATATAATCAAAGTCGTGGTTGTTAAAATCTTGGTCGTGGTTGTTATAATCATGGTAGTGGTTGTTATAATCATGGTCATGGTTGTTATGATCATCTTCGTGGTTAGTATAATCATGGTCGTGGGTGTTATAATCACAGTCGAGGTTGTTACAATCATGGTCGTGGTTGTTATAATCATAGTAGTGGTTGAAATAATCATGGTCAGGTTGTTATAATCATGGTCGTGGTTGTTATAATCATGGACGTGGTTGTATAATCATGGTCGTGGTTGTTATAATCATGGTCGTGGTTGTTATAATCATGCTCGTGGTTGTTATAATCATGATCGTGGGTGTTATAAAAATGGTCGTGAATATTATAATCATGGTCGTGTTTGTTATAATCATGGTTGTGGTTGTCATAATCATGTTCGTGGTCGCTATAATAATGGTCGTGGATATTATAATCATGGTCATGGTTGTTATAATCACGGTCGCGGTTGTTATAATCATAGTCGTGGCTGTTATAATTATAGTCGTGTTTGTTATAATCATGGTCATGGGTGATATGATCATAGTCGTGGTTGTTATAATCATGGTCGTGGTAGTTATAATTATGGTCGTGGTTCTTATGATCATAGTCGTGGTTGTTATAATAAGGTCGTGGTTGTTGTAATCATTGTAGTGGTTGTTATAATCATAGTCGTTGTTGATATATTTATGGTCATGGTTGTTATAACCATGGTCGGGGTTGTTATAATCATGGTCGTGGTTGTTATAATAATGGTCGTGGTTGTTATAATCATGGTCGTGGTTGTTATAATCATAGTCGTGGTTGTTATAATCATGGTCGTGGGTGATATAATCAAAGTCGTGGTTGTTATAATCATGGTCGTGCTTATTATAATCATGGTCCTGGTTTTTATAATCATGGTCGTGCTTGTTATAATCATGGTCGTTGTTGTTATAATCATAGTTGGGTGATATAATCATAATCGTGGTTGTTATAATCATGGATGGGTGATATAATCAAAGTCGTGGTTGTTAAAATCTTGGTCGTGGTTGTTATAATCATTGTAGTGGTTGTTATAATCATAGTCGTGGTTGTTATGATCATCGTCGTGGTTGGTATAATCATGGTCGTGGGTGTTATAATCACAGTCGAGGTTGTTACAATCATGGTCGTGGTTGATATAATCATAGTAGTGGTTGAAATAATCATGGTCAGGTTGTTATAATCATGGTCGTGGTTATTATAATCATGGAAGTGGTTGTATAATCACGGTCGTGGTTGCTATAATCATGGTCGTGGTTATTATAATCATGGTCGTGGTTGTTATAATCATGGTCGCGGTTGTTATAATCATAGTCGTGGCTGTTATAATTATAGTCGTGTTTGTTATAATCATGGTCATGGGTGATATGATTATAGTCGTGGTTGTTATAATAATGGTCGTGGTTGTTATAATTATGGTCGTGGTTCTTATGATCATATTCGTGGTTGTTATAATAAGGTCGTGGTTGGTATATTCATGGTTGTGGTTGTTATAATTATGGTCGTGGTTGTTATAATCATGGTCGTGGTTGTTATAATCATACTCGTGGTTGTTATAATCATAGTAGTGGTTGTTATAATCTTTGTCGCGGTTGTTATAATCATAGTCGTGGTTGATATATTTATGGTCATGGTTGTTATAATCATAGTCGCGGTTGTTATAATCACGGTCGTGGTTGTTATATTCATGGTTGTGGTTGTTATAATTATGGTCGTGGTTGTTATAATCATTGTCACTTGGTTGTTATAAACATTGTCGTGGTTATTATAATCATAGTCTTTTTGTTATAATTATAGGGCTTGGTTTTAATTATTGGTCATGGTTTCATTTTCCTTGGTGATGTATAATCATAGTCGTGATTGTTATATTCATGCTATCGTGCTTGTTATATTTATGGTCATGCTTGTTAGTCGTATTTCTTATAATCAATTGTTATATTCATGATCGTGGTTTATAATATAATTATTATAATCATGGTTGGGTGATATAATCAAAGTCGTGGTTGTTAAAATATTGGTGGTTGTTATAATCATAGTCGTGTTGTTATAATCATGGTCCGTGGTTGTTATAATCATGGTCGTGTTGGTCGTGTTATAATCATAGTCGTGGTTGTTATAATCATTGGTCGTGGTTGTTATAATCATGGTCGTGGTTGTTATAATCATGGTCGTGGTTCTTACAATCATGGACGTAGTTATAATGAGGTCGTGGTTGTTATAATCATAGTCGTGTTTGTTATAATAATTATCGTGGTTGTTATAAATCATGGTCGTGGTTGATATAATCTTCGTGATTGTTTGATCATGGTCGTGGTTGCTATAATCATGGCCGTGAACATATATTCATGGTGGTGCTTGTTATAATCATAGTCGTGGCTGTTATAATCATGGTCGTGGTTGTTATAATCATGCTCGTGGTTGTTATAATAATGGTCGTGGTTGTTATAATCATGGTCGTGGTTGTTATAATCATAGTCGTGGTTGTTATAATCATGGTCGTGGGTGATATAATCATAGTCGTGGTTGTTATAATCATGGTCGTGGTTATAATAATCATGCTCGTGGTTGTTATAATCATGATCGTGGTTGTTATAATAATGGTCGTGGATATTATAATCATGGTCGTGTTTGTTATAAGCATGGTCGTGGTTGTTATAATCATGTTCGTGGTCGCTATAATAATGGTCGTGGATATTATAATCATGGTCATGGTTATTATAATCACGGTCGCGGTTGTTATAATCATAGTCGTGGCTGTTATAATTATAGTCGTGTTTGTTATAATCATGGTCATGGGTGATATGATCATAGTCGTGGTTGTTATAATCATGGTCGTGGTAGTTATAATTATGGTCGTGGTTCTTATGATCATAGTCGTGGTTGTTATAATAAGGACTTGGTTGTTATAATCATTGCCGTGGTTGTTATAATCATAGTCGTGGTTGATATATTCATGGTCATGGTTGTTATAACCATGGTCGCGGTTGTTATAATCACGGTCGTGGTTGTTATAATAATGGTCGTGGTTGCTATAATGATGGTCGTGGTTGTTATAATCATTGTCGTGGTTGTTATAATCATAGTCGTGGTTGATATATTTATGGTCATGGTTGTTATAACCATGATCGGGGTTGTTATAATCACGGTCGTGGTTGTTATAATAATGGTCGTGGTTGTTATAATCATGGTCGTGGTTGTTATAATCATAGTCGTGGTTGTTATAATCATGGTCGTGGGTGATATAATCAAAGTCGTGGTTGTTATAATCATGGTCGTGCTTATTATAATCATGGTCCTGGTTTTTATAATCATCGTCGTGCTTGTTATAATCATGGTCGTTGTTGTTATAATCATAGTTGGGTGATATAATCATAATCGTGGTTGTTATAATCATGGATGGGTGATATAATCAAAGTCGTGGTTGTTAAAATCTTGGTCGTGGTTGTTATAATCATAGTAGTGGTTGTTATAATCATGGTCGTGGTTGTTATGATCATCGTCGTGGTTGGTATAATCATGGTCGTGGGTGTTATAATCACAGTCTCGGTTGTTACAATCATGGTCGTGGTTGATATAATCATAGTAGTGGTTGAAATAATCATGGTCAGGTTGTTAAAATCATGGTCGTGGTTATTATAATCATGGACGTGGTTGTATAATCACGGTCGTGGTTGCTATAATCATGGTCGTGGTTATTATAATCATGGTCGTGGTTGTTATAATCATGGTCGTGGTTGTTATAATCATGTTCTTGGATATTATAATCATGGTCGTGTTTGTTATAATCATGGTCGTGGTTGTTATAATCATGCTCGTGGTTGTTATAATCATGCTCGTGGTTGTTATAATATTGGTCGTGGATATTATAATCATGGTCGTGTTTGTTATAATCATGGTCGTGGTTGTTATAATCATGTTCGTGGTCGCTATAATAATGGTCATGGATATTATAATCATGGTCATGGTTGTTATAATCATGGTCGCGGTTGTTATAATCATAGTCGTGGCTGTTATAATTATAGTCGTGTTTGTTATAATCATGGTCATGGGTGATATGATTATAGTCGTGGTTGTTATAATAATGGTCGTGGTTGTTATAATTATGGTCGTGGTTCTTATGATCATATTCGTGGTTGTTATAATAAGGTCGTGGTTGTTATATTCATGGTTGTGGTTGTTATAATTATGGTCGTGGTTGTTATAATCATGGTCGTGGTTGTTATAATCATACTCGTGGTTGTTATAATCATAGTAGTGGTTGTTATAATCTTTGTCGTGGTTGTTATAATCATAGTCGTGGTTGATATATTTATGGTCATGGTTGATATAATCATAGTCGCGGTTGTTATAATCACGGTCGTGGTTGTTATATTCATGGTTGTGGTTGTTATAATTATGGTCGTGGTTGTTATAATCATACTCGTGGTTGTTATAAACGTTGTCGTGGTTATTATAATCATAGTCTTTGTTGTTATAATTATGGTCGTGGTTGTTATAATTATGGTCGTGGGTTTTATTTTCATGGTGATGCTTGTTATAATCATAGTCGTGATTGTTATATTCATGGTCGTGCTTGTTATATTTATGGTCATGCTTGTTAGTCATAGTCGTATTTCTTATAATCAGGTCATGCTTGTTATATTCATGATCGTGGTTGCTATAATCATAGTCGTGATTGTTATAATCATGGTTGGGTGATATAATCAAAGTCGTGGTTGTTAAAATATTGGTCGTGGTTGTTATAATCATGGTCCTGGTTGTTATAATCATGGTCAAGGTTGTTATGATTATAGTCGTGGTTCTTATAATCATAGTCGTGGTTGTTATAATCATTGGCGTGGTTGTTATAATCATGGTCGTGGTTGTTATAATCAGGGTCGTGGTTCTTACAATCATGGACGTAGTTGTTATAATGAGGGTCGTGGTTGTTATAATCATAGTCGTGTTTGTTATAATAATTGTCGTGGTTGTTATAATCATGGTCGTGGTTGATATAATCATAGTCGTGATTGTTATGATCAAAGTCGTGGTTGCTATAATCATGGCCGTGGTTATTATATTCATGGTGGTGCTTGTTATAATCATAGTCGTGGCTGTTATAATCATGGTCGTGGTTGTTATAATCATGCTCGTGGTTGTTATAATAATGGTCGTGGTTGTTATAATCATGGTCGTGGTTGTTATAATCATAGTCGTGGTTGTTATAATCATGG
Source organism: Homarus americanus (assembly GCF_018991925.1). NCBI lineage: Eukaryota > Metazoa > Arthropoda > Malacostraca > Decapoda > Nephropidae > Homarus > Homarus americanus. The sequence continues at coordinate 72,522 of NW_024713462.1, read as the reverse complement.
TCGTGGGTGATATAATCATAGTCGTGGTTATTATAATCATGGTCGTGCTTATTATAATCATGGTCCTGGTTTTTATAATCATGGTCGTGGTAGTTATAATCATGGTCGATGTTGTTATAATCATTGTTGGGTGATATAATCATATTCGTGGTTGTTATAATCTTGGATGGGGATATAATCAAAGTCGTGGTTGTTAAAATCTTGGTCGTGGTTGTTATAATCATGGTAGTGGTTGTTATAATCATGGACGTGGTTGTATAATCATGGTCGTGGTTGTTATAATCATGGTCGTGGTTATAATAATCATGCTCGTGGTTGTTATAATCATGATCGTGGTTGTTATAATAATGGTCATGGATATTATAATCATGGTCGTGTTTGTTATAAGCATGGTCGTGGTTGTTATAATCATGTTCGTGGTCGCTATAATAATGGTCGTGGATATTATAATCATGGTCATGGTTGTTATAATCACGGTCGCGGTTGTTATAATCATAGTCGTGGCTGTTATAATTATAGTCGTGTTTGTTATAATCATGGTCATGGGTGATATGATCATAGTCGTGGTTGTTATAATCATGGTCGTGGTAGTTATAATTATGGTCGTGGTTCTTATGATCATAGTCGTGGTTGTTATAATAAGGTCGTGGTTGTTATAATCATTGCCGTGGTTGTTATAATCATAGTCGTGGTTGATATATTCATGGTCATGGTTGTTATAACCATGGTCGCGGTTGTTATAATCACGGTCGTGGTTGTTATAATAATGGTCGTGGTTGTTATAATAATGGTCGTGGTTGTTATAATCATAGTCGTGGTTGTTATAATCATGGTCGTGGGTGATATAATCAAAGTCGTGGTTGTTATAATCATGGTCGTGCTTATTATAAACATGGTCCTGGTTTTTATAATCATGGTCGTGCTTGTTATAATCATGGTCGTTGTTGTTATAATCATAGTTGGGTGATATAATCATAGTCGTGGTTGTTATAATTATGGATGGGTGATATAATCAAAGTCGTGGTTGTTAAAATCTTGGTCGTGGTTGTTATAATCATAGTAGTGGTTGTTATAATCATGGTCGTGGTTGTTATGATCATCGTCGTGGCTGGTATAATCATGGTCGTGGGTGTTATAATCACAGTCGAGGTTGTTACAATCATGGTCGTGGTTGATATAATCATAGTAGTGGTTGAAATAATCTTGGTCAGGTTGTTATAATCATGGTCGTGGTTGTTATAATCATGGACGTGGTTGTATAATCACGGTCGTGGTTGCTATAATCATGGTCGTGGTTATTATAATCATGGTCGTGGTTGTTATAATCATGGTCGTGGTTGTTATAATCATGTTCTTGGATATTATAATCATGGTCGTGTTTGTTATAATCATGGTGGTGGTTGTTATAATCATGCTCGTGGTTGTTATAATCATGCTCGTGGTTGTTATAATAATGGTCGTGGATATTATAATCATGGTCGAGTTTGTTATAATCATGGTCGTGGTTGTTATAATCATGTTCGTGGTCGCTATAATAATGGTCATGGATATTATAATCATGGTCATGGTTGTTATAATCATGGTCGCGGTTGTTATAATCATAGTCGTGGCTGTTATAATTATAGTCGTGTTTGTTATAATCATGGTCATGGGTGATATGATTATAGTCGTGGTTGTTATAATCATGGTCGTGGTTGTTAGAATTATGGTCGTGGTTCTTATGATCATAGTCGTGGTTGTTATAATAAGGTCGTGGTTGTTATATTCATGGTTGTGGTTGTTATAATTATGGTCGTGGTTGTTATAATCATGGGCGTGGTTGTTATAATCATACTCGTGGTTGTTATAATCATAGTAGTGGTTGTTATAGTCTTTGTCGTGGTTGTTATAATCATAGTCGTGGTTGATATATTTATGGTCATGGTTGTTATAATCATAGTCGCGGATGTTATAATCACGGTCGTGGTTGTTATATTCATGGTTGTGGTTGTTATAATTATGGTCGTGGTTGTTATAATCATTGTCGTGGTTGTTATAATCATACTCGTGGTTGTTATAATCATAGTAGTGGTTGTTATAATCATGGTATTGGGAGATATAATCATTGTCGTGGTTGTTATAATCATGGTCGTGGTTGTTATAATCATAGTAGTGGTTGTTATAATCATGGTCTTGGGTGATATAATCATAGTCGTGGTTGTTATATTCATGGTCGTGGTTGTTATAATCATGGTCATGGTTGTTATAATGATAGTCGAGGTTGTTATAATCATGGTTGGGTGATATAATTATAGTCGTGGTTTTTATAATCATGGACGTGGTTGTTATAATCATGGTCGTGGTTGTTATAATTATGGTCGTGGTTGTTTTATTCATGGTCGTGGTTGTTATAATCATGGTCGTGGTTGTTATATTCATGGTCGTGGTTGTTATGATTATAGTCGTGTTTGTTATAATCATGGTCATGGGTGATATGATCATAGTCGTGGTTGTTATAATCATGGTCGTGGTAGTTATAATTATGGTCGTGGTTCTTATGATCATAGTCGTGGTTGTTATAATAAGGTCGTGGTTGTTATAATCATTGTCGTGGTTGTTATAATCATAGTCGTGGTTGATATATTTATGGTCATGGTTGTTATAACCATGGTCGAGGTTGTTATAATCACGGTCGTGGTTGTTATAATAATGGTCGTGGTTGTTATAATCATGGTCGTGGTTGTTATAATCATAGTCGTGGTTGTTATAATCATGTTCTTGGAAATTATAATCATGGTCGTTTTTGTTATAATCATGGTCGTGGTTGTTATAATCATGCTCGTGGTTGTTATAATATTGGTCGTGGATATTATAATCATGGTCGTGTTTGTTATAATCATGGTCGTGGTTGTTATAATCATGTTTGTGGTCGCTATAATAATGGTCGTGGATATTATAATCATGGTCATGGTTGTTATAATCATGGTTGCGGTTGTTATAATCATAGTCGTGGCTGTTATAATTATAGTCGTGTTTGTTATAATCATGGTCATGGGTGATATGATTATAGTCGTGGTTGTTATTATCATGGTCGTGGTTGTTATAATTATGGTCGTGGTTCTTATGATCATAGTCGTGGTTGTTATAATAAGGTCGTGGTTGTTATATTCATGGTTGTGGTTGTTATAATTATGGTCGTGGTTGTTATAATCATGGAACGTGGTTGTCATAATCATGGTCGTGGTTCTTGCAATCATAGTCGTGGTTGCTATAATGTTGATCATGATTGTTATAATCATAGTCGTGGTTGTTATAATCATGGTCGTGGTTGTTATAATCATGGTCGTGGTTGTTATAATGATAGTCGAGGTTGTTATAATCATGGTTGGGTAATATAATTATAGTCGTGGTTGTTATAATCATGGTCGGGGTTGTTTTAATCATGATCGTGGTTGTTATAATGATGGTCGTGGTAGTTATAATGATGGTCGTGGTTGTTATAATCCCGGTCGTCGTTGTTATAATCATAGTCGTGGTTGTTATAATCATGGTCGTGGTTGTTATATTCATGGTGGTGCTTGTTATAATCATAGTCGTGGTTGTTATAATCGTGGTCGTGGTTGTTATAATCATATTCGTGGTTGTTATAATCATGGTCGTGGTTGTTATAATCATATTCGTGGATGTTATAATCATGGTCGTGGTTGTTATAATCATAGTCGTGGTTGTTATAATCATGGCCTTGGTTGTTATAATTATGGTCGTGGTTGTTATGATCATTGTCCTTTTTGTTATAATCATGTTCGTGGTTGTTATAATCATAGTCGTGGTTGTTATGATCATACTCGTGGTTGTTATAATCATGGTCGTGGTTGTCATAATCATGGTCGTGGTTGTTATAATCATGGTCGTGGTTGTTATAATGATAGTCGAGGTTGTTATAATTATGGTTGGGTGATATAATTATAGTCGTGGTTGTTATAATCATGGTCGTGGTTGTTTTAATCATGGTCGTGGTTGTTATAATGATGGTCGTCGTTGTTATAATGATGGTCGTGGTTGTTATAATCCTGGTCGTCATTGTTATAATCATAGTTGTGATTGTAATAATCATAGTCGGGGTCGTTATAATCATGCTCGGGGTTGTTATAATCATGGTCGTGGTTGTTACAATCATGGTCGTGTTTGTTATATTCATGGTCCTGGTTGTTATAATCATTGTCCTTGTATTTATAATCATGTTCGTGGTTGTTATAATCATGGACGTGGTTGTTATGATCATACTCGCTGTTGTTATAATCATGGTCGTGGTTGTCATAATCATGGTCGTGGTTGTTGTAATCATAGTCGTGGTTGCTATAATGTTGATCGTGATTGTTATAATCACAGTCGTGGTTGTTATAATCATGGTCGTGGTTGTTATAATCATGGTCGTAGTTGTTATAATGATAGTCGAGGTTGTTATAATCATGGTTGGGTGATATAATTATAGTCGTGGTTGTTATAATCAAGGTCGTGGTTGTTTTAATCATGGTCGTGGTTGTTATAATCCTGGTCGTCGTTGTTATAATCAAAGTCGTCGTTGTTATAATCATGGTCGTGGTTGTTATATTCATGGTGGTGCTTGTTATAATCATAGTCGTGGTTGTTATAATCGTGGTCGTGGTTGTTATAATCATAGTCGTGGTTGTTATAATCATGGTCGTGGTTGTTATAATCATATTCGTGGATGTTATAATCATGGTCGTGGTTGTTATAATCATGGCCTTGGTTGTTATAATTATGGTCGTGGTCTTTATAATCATTGTTCCTTTTTGTTGTAATCATGTTCGTGGTTGTTATAATCATGGTCGTGGTTGTTATGATCATACTCGTGGTTTTTATAATTATGGTCGTGGTTGTCATAATCATGGTCGTGGTTGTTGTAATCATAGTTGTGATTGTAATAATCATAGTCGGGGTTGTTATAATCATGCTCGGGGTTTTTATAATCATGGTCGTGGTTGTTATAATCATGGTCGTGGTTGTTATAATGATAGTCGAGGTTGTTATAATCATGGTTGGGTGATATAATTATAGTCGTGGTTGTTATAATCATGGTCGTGGTTGTTTTAATCATGGTCGTGGTTGTTATAATGATGGTTGTGGTTCTTATAATGATGGTCGTGGTTGTTATAATCCTGGTCGTCGTTGTTATAATCATAGTTGTGATTGTAATAATCATAGTCGGGGTCGTTATAATCATGCTCGGGGTTGTTATAATCATTGTCGTGGTTGTTACAATCATGGTCGTGTTTGTTATATTCATGGTCCTGGTTGTTATAATCATTGTCCTTTTATTTATAATCATGTTCGTGGTTGTTATAATCATCGACATGGTTGTTATGATCATACTCGTGGTTGTTATAATCATGGTCGTGGTTATCATAATCATGGTCGTGGTTGTTGTAATCATAGTCGTGGTTGCTATAATGTTGATCGTGATTGTTATAATCACAGTCGTGGTTGTTATAATCATGGTCGTGGTTGTTATAATCATGGTCGTAGTTGTTATAATGATAGTCGAGGTTGTTATAATCATGGGTGGGTGATATAATTTTAGTCGTGGTTGTTATAATCATGGTCGTGGTTGTTTTAATCATGGTCGTGGTTGTTATAATGATGGTCGTGGTTGTTATAATGATGGTCGTGGTTTTTATAATCCTGGTCGTCGTTATTATAATCATAGTCGTCGTTGTTATAATCATGGTCGTGGTTGTTATATTCATGGCCGTGGTTGTTATATTCATGGTCGTGGTTGTTATAATCATGGTCGTGGTTGTTAGAATCATACTCGTGGTTGTTATAATCATGGTCGTGGTTGTCATAATCATAGTCGTGGTTGTTGTAATCATTGTCATGGTTGCTATAATGATAATAGTGGTTGTGATATTCATTGTCCTGGTTGTTATAATCATGGTCGTGGTTGCTATAATCATGGTTGGGTGATATAATGAAAGTCGTGGTTGTTATAATCATGGTCGTGGTTGTGATGATCATACGCGTGGTTGTTATAATCATGGAACGTGGTTGTCATAATCATGGTCGTGGTTGTTGTAATCATAGTCGTGGTTGCTATAATGTTGATCGTGATTGTTATAATCATAGTCGTGGTTGTTATAATCATGGTCGGTTGTTATAATCATGGTCGGTTGTTATAATGATAGTCGAGGTTATTATAATCATAGTTGCGATATAATTATAGTCGTGGCCATGCAATCATGGTGGTCGTGCTTGTTTTAATCATGGTCGTGGTTGTTATATTCATGGCGGTGCTTGTTATATTCATAGTCGTGGTTGTTATAATCGTGGTCGTGGATGTTATAATCATAGTCGTGGTTGTTATAATCATGGTCGTGGTTGTTACAATCATAGTCGGCTATATAATCGTGGTCGTGGGATGTTATAATCATAGTCGGTTGTTATAATCATGATCTAATGTTATAATCATGGTTGGGTGATATAATTATAGTCGTGGTTGTTATAATCATGGTCGTGGTTGTTTTAATCATGGTCGTGGTTGTTATAATGATGGTCGTGGTTGTTATAATGATGGTCGTGGTTGTTATAACCCTGGTCGTCGTTGTTATATTCATAGTTGTGATTGTAATAATCATAGTCGGGGTCGTTATAATCATGCTCGGGGTTGTAAAATCATGGTCGTGGTTGTTACAATCATGGTCGTGTTTGTTATAATCATGGTCCTGGTTGTTATAATCATTGTCCATTTGTTAAAATCATGTTCGTGGTTGTTATAATCATGGATGTGGTTGTTATGATCATAATCGTGGTTGTTATAATCATGGTCGTGGTTGTCATAATCATGGTCCTGGTTGTTGTAATCATAGTCGTGGTTGCTATAATGTTGATCGTGATTGTTATAATCACATTCGTGGTTGTTATAATCATGGTCGTGGTTGTTATAATCATGGTCGTAGTTGTTATAATGATAGTCGAGGTTGTTATAATCATGGTTGGGTGATATAATTATAGTCGTGGTTGTTATAATCATGGTCGTGGTTGTTTTAATCATGGTCGTGGTTGTTATAATGATGGTCGTGGTTGTTATAATGATGGTCGTGGTTGTTATAACCCTGGTCGTCGTTGTTATATTCATAGTTGTGATTGTAATAATCATAGTCGGGGTCGTTATAATCATGCTCGGGGTTGTAAAATCATGGTCGTGGTTGTTACAATCATGGTCGTGTTTGTTATAATCATGGTCCTGGTTGTTATAATCATTGTCCATTTGTTAAAATCATGTTCGTGGTTGTTATAATCATGGATGTGGTTGTTATGATCATAATCGTGGTTGTTATAATCATGGTCGTGGTTGTCATAATCATGGTCCTGGTTGTTGTAATCATAGTCGTGGTTGCTATAATGTTGATCGTGATTGTTATAATCACATTCGTGGTTGTTATAATCATGGTCGTGGTTGTTATAATCATGGTCGTAGTTGTTATAATGATAGTCGAGGTTGTTATAATCATGGTTGGGTGATATAATTATAGTCGTGGTTGTTATAATCATGGTCGTGTTGTTTTAATCATGGTCGTAGTTGTTATAATGATGGTCGGTTGTTATAATGATGGTCGTGGTTGTTATAATCCTGGTCGTCGTTGTTATAATTAGTCATAATCATGGTCGTGGTTTATATTCGGCCGTGGTTGTTATATTCATGGTCGTGGTTGTTATAATCATGGTCGTGTTTGTTATAATCATACTCGTGGTTGTTATAATCATGGTCGTGGTTGTTATAATCATAGTCGTGGTTGTTGTAATCATAGTCGTGGTTGCTATAATGATAATAGTGGTTGTTATAATCATTGTCCTGGTTGATATAATCATGGTCGTGGTTGCTATAATCATGGTTGGTTGATATAATGAAAGTCGTGGATGTTATAACCATGTTCGTGGTTGTTATAATCATGGACGTGGTTGTTATGATCATACTCGTGGTTGTTATAATCATGGTCGTGGTTGTTATATTCATGGTGGTGCTAGTTAAAATCATAGTCGTGGTTGTTATAATCATGGTCGTGGATTTTATAATCATGGTCGTGGTTGTTATAATCATGCTCGTGGTTGTTATAATCAGGCTCGTGGTTGTTATAATCATGGTCGTGGTTTTTACAATCATGGTCGTGTTTGTTATAATCATGGTCCTGGTTGTTATAATCATTGTCCTTTTTGTTATAATCATGTTCGTGGTTGTTATAATCATGGTCGTGGTTGTTATGATCTTACTCGTGGTAGTTATAATCATGGTCGTGGTTGTCATAATCATGGTCGTGGTTGTTGTAATCATAGTCGTGGTTGCTATAATGTTGATCGTGATTGTTATAATCATAGTCGTGGTTGTTATAATCATGGTCGTGGTTGTTATAATCATGGTCGTGGTTGTTATAATGATAGTTGAGGTTATTATAATCATGGTTGGGGGATATAATTATAGTCGTGGTTGCTATAATCATGGTCGTGGTTGTTTTAATCATGGTCGTGGTTGTTAAAATGATGGTCGTGGTTGTTATAATGATGGTCGTGGTTGTAATAATCCTGGTCGTCGTTGTTATAATCATAGTTGTGATTGTAATAATCATAGTCGGGGTTGTTATAATCATGCTCGGGGTTTTTATAATCATGGTCGTGGTTGTTACAATCATGGTCGTGTTTTTTATAATCATGGCCCTGGTTGTTATAATCATTGTCCTTTTGTTATAATCATTCGTGGTTGTTATAACTGGCGGTCGTGGGTTGTTATGATCATACTCGTGGTTGTTTTAATCATGGTCGTGGTTGTCATAATCATGGTCGTGGTTGTTGTAATCATAGTCGTGGTTGCTATATTGTTGATCGGGATTGTTATAATCATAGTCGTGGTTGTTATAATCATGGTCGTGGTTGTTACAATCATGGTCGTGTTTTTTATAATCATGGCCCTGGTTGTTATAATCATTGTCCTTTTGTTATAATCATGTTCGTGGTTGTTATAATCATGGTCGTGGTTGTTATGATCATACTCGTGGTTGCTATAATCCTGGTCGTCGTTGTTATGATCATAGTTGTGATTGTAATAATCATAGTCGGGGTTGTTATAATCTTGCTCGGGGTTGTTATAATCATGATCGTGGTTGTTACAATCATGGTCGTGTTTGTTATAATCATGGTCCTGGTTGTTATAATCATTGTCCTTTTGTTATAATCATGTTCGTGGTTGTTATAATCATGGTCGTGGTTGTTATGATCATACTCATGGTTGTTTTAATCATGGTCGTGGTTGTCATAATCATGGTCGTGGTTGTTGTAATCATAGTCGTGGTTGCTATATTGTTGATCGGGATTGTTATAATCATAGGCGTGGTTGTTATAATCATGGTCGTGATTGTTATAATCATGGTCGTGGTTGTTATAATGATAGTCGAGGATGTTATAATCATGGTTGGGTGATATAATTATAGTCGTGGTTGTTATAATCATGATCGTGGTTGTTTTAATCATGGTCGTGGTTGTTATAATGATGGTCGTGGTTGTTATAATGATGGTCGTGGTTGTTATAATCCTGGTCGTCGTTGTTATAATCATAGTTGTGATTGTAATAATCATAGTCGGGGTTGTTATAATCATGCTCGGGGTTTTTATAATCATGGTCGTGGTTGTTACATTCATGGTCGTGTTTTTTATAATCATGGCCCTGGTTGTTATAATCATTGTCCTTTTTGTTATAATCATGTTCGTTGTTGTTATAATCATGGTCGTGGTTGTTATGATCATACTCGTGGTTGTTATAATCATGGTCGTGGTTGTCATAATCATATTCGTGGTTGTTGTAATCATAGTCGTGGTTGCTATAATGTTGATCGTGATTGTTATAATCATAGTCGTGGTTGTTATAATCATTGTTGTGGTTGTTATAATCATGGTCGTGGTTTTTACAATCAGGGTTGTGTTTGTTATAATCATGGTCCTCGTTGTTATAATCATTGTCCTTTTTGTTATAATCATGTTCGTGGTTGTTATAATGATGGTCGTGGTTGTTATGATCATACTCGTGGTTGTTATAATAATGGTCGTGGTTGTCATAATCATTGTCGTGGTTGTTGTAATCATAGTCGTGGTTGCTATAATGTTGATCGTGATTGTTATAATCATAGTCGTGGTTGTTATAATCATGGTCGTGGTTGTTATAATCATGGTCGTGGTTGTTACAATCATGGTCGTGTTTGTTATAATCATGATCCTGGTTGTTATAATCATTGTCCTTTTTGTTATAATCATGGTCGTGATTTTTATAATCATGGACGTGGTTGTTATGATCATACTCATGGTTGTTATAATCATGGTCGTGGTTGTCATTATCATGGTCGTGGTTGTTGTAATCATAGTCGTGGTTGCTATAATGTTAATCGTGATTGTTATAATCACATTCGTGGTTGTTATAATCATGGTCGTGGTTGTTATAATCATGGTCGAAGTTGTTATAATGATAGTCGAGGTTGTTATAATCATGGTTGGGTGATATAATTCTAGTCGTGGTTGTTATAATCATGGTCGTGGTTGTTTTAAACATGGTCGTGGTTGTTATAATGATGGTCGTGGCTGTTATAATGATGGTCGTGGTTGTTATAATCCTGGTCGTCGTTGTTATAATCATAGTCGTGGTTGTTATAATCATGGTCGTGGTTGTTATATTCATGGCCGTGGTTGTTATATTCATGGTCGTGGTTGTTATAATCATGGTCGTGGTTGTTATAATCATACTCGTGGTTGTTATAATCATGGTCGTGGTTGTCTTAATCATAGTCGTGGTTGTTGTAATCACAGTCGTGGTTGCTATAATGATAATAGTGGTTGTTATAATCATTGTCCTGTTTGTTATAATCATGGTCGTGGTTGCTATAATAATGGTTGGGTGATATAATGAAAGTCGTGGTTGTTATAACCATGGTCGTGGATGTTATAATCCTGGTCGTCGTTGTTATAATCAGACTCGTGGTTGTTATAATCATGGTCGTGGTTGTTATATTCATGGTGGTGCTAGTTATAATCATAGTCGTGGTTGTTATAATCTTGGTCGTGGTTTTTATAATCATGGTCGTTGTTGTTATAATCATGCTCGTGGTTGTTTTAATCAGGCTCGTGGTTGTTATAATCATGGTCGTGGTTGTTACAATCATGGTCGTGTTTGTTATAATCATGGTCCTGGTTGTTTTAATCATTGTCCTTTTTGTTATAATCATGTTCGTGGTTGTTATAATCATGGTCGTGGTTGTTATGATCTTACTCGTGGTTGTTATAATCATGGTCGTGGGTGTCATAATCATGGTCGTGGTTGTTGTAATCATAGTCTTGGTTGCGATAACGTTGATCGTGATTGTTATAATCATAGTCGTGGTTGTTATAATCATGGTCGTGGTTGTTATGATCATGGTCGTGGTTGTTATAATGATAGTTGAGGTTATTATAATCATGGTTGGGTGATATAATTATAGTCGTGGTTGTTACAATCATGGTCGTGGTTGTTTTAATCATAGTCGTGGTTGTTACAATGATTGTCGTGGTTGTTATAATGATGGTCGTGGTTGTTATAATCCTGGTCGTCGTTGTTATAATCATAGTTGTGATTGTAATAATCATAGTCGGGGTTGTTATAATCTTGCTCGGGGTTGTTATAATCATGATCGTGGTTGTTACAATCATGGTCGTGTTTGTTATAATCATGGTCCTGGTTGTTATAATCATTGTCCTTTTGTTATAATCATGTTCGTGGTTGTTATAATTATGGTCGTGGTTGTTATGATCATACTCGTGGTTGTTTTAATCATGGTCGTGGTTGTCATAATCATGGTCGTGGTTGTTGTAATCATAGTCGTGGTTGCTATATTGTTGATCGGGATTGTTATAATCATAGTCGTGGTTGTTATAATCATGGTCGTGATTGTTATAATCATGGTCGTGGTTGTTATAATGATAGTCGAGGATGTTATAATCATGGTTGGGTAATATAATTATAGTCGTGGTTGTTATAATCATGATCGTGGTTGTTTTAATCATGGTCGTGGTTGTTATAATGATGGTCGTGGTTGTTATAATGATGGTCGTGGTTGTTATAATCCTGGTCGTCGTTGTTATAATCATAGTTGTGATTGTAATAATCATAGTCGGGGTCGTTATAATCATGCTCGGGGTTTTTATAATCATGGTCGTGGTTGTTACAATCATGGTCGTGTTTTTTATAATCATGGTCCTGGTTGTTATAATCATTGTCCTTTTTGTTATAATCATGTTCGTGGTTGTTATAATCATGTTCGTGGTTGTTATGATCATACTCGTGGTTGTTATAATCATGGTCGTGGTTGTCATAATCATGGTCGTGGTTGTTGTAATCATAGTCGTGGTTGCTATAATGTTGATCGTGATTGTTATAATCATAGTCGTGGATGTTATAATCATGGTCGTGGTTGTTATAATCATGGTCGTGGTTGTTATAATGATAGTCGAGGTTGTTATAATCATGCTTGGGTGATATAATTATAGTCGTGGTTGTTATAATCATGGTCGTGGTTGTTTTAATCATGGTCGTCGTTGTTATAATGATGGTCGTGGTTGTTATAATGATGGTCGTGGTTGTTATAATGATGGTCGTGTTTGTTATAATCCTAGTCGTCGTTGTTATAATCATAGTCGTGGTTGTTATAATCATGGTCATGGTTGTTATATTCATGGCGGTGCTTGTTATAATCATAGTCGTGGTTGTTATAATCGTGGTCGTGGTTGTCATAATCATAGGTGTGGTTGTTGTAATCATTGTCGTGGTTGCTATAATGATAATAGTGGTTGTTATAATCATTGTCCTCGTTGTTATAATCATGGTCATGCTTGTTATAATTATACTCGTGGTTGTTATAATCATGGTTGGGTGATATAATGAAAGTCGTGGTTGTTATAATCATGGTCGTGGTTGTTATATTCATGGTCGTGGTTGTTATAATCATGGTTGTGGTTTTTTACTCATAGTCGTGATTGTTATATTCATGGTCGTGCTTGTTATATTTATGGTCATGCTAGTTATAATCATAGTCGAATTTGTTATAATCAGGTCATGCTTGTTATAATCATGCTCGTGGTTGTTATAATAATGTTTGTGGATGTTATAATCATGATCGTGGTTGTATAATCATGGTCGTGGTTGTTATAAGCATGGTCGGGGTTATTATAATCATAGTCGTGGTTGTTTTAATCATAGTCGTGGTTGTTATAATCTTGGTCGTGGTTGTTATAATCATATTCGTGGATGTTATAATCATGGTCGTGGTTGTTATAATAATAGTCGTGGTTGTTATAATCATGGCCGTGTTTGTTATAATTATGGTCGTGATTGTTATAATCATAGTCGGGGTTGTTATAATCATGCTCGTGGTTGATATAATCATAGTCGTGGTTGTTACAATCATGGTTGTGTTTGTTATAATCATGGTCCTCGTTGTTATAATCATTGTCCTTTTTGTTATAATCATGTTCGTGGTTGTTATAATGATGGTCGTGGTTGTTATGATTATACTCGTGGTTGTTATAATAATGGTCGTGGTTGTCATAATCATTGTCGTGGTTGTTGTAATCATAGTCGTGGTTGCTATAATGTTGATCGTGATTGTTATAATCATAGTCGTGGTTGTTATAATCATGGTCGTGGTTGTTATAATCATGGTCGTGGTTGTTATAATGATAGTCGAGGTTGTTATAATCATGGTTGGGTGATATAATTATTGTCGTGGTTGTTATAATCATGGTCGTGGTTGTTTTAATCATGGTCGTGGTTGTTATAATAATGGTCGTGGTTGTAATAATGATGGTCGTGGTTGTTATAATCCTGGTCGTCGTTGTTATAATCATAGTTGTGATTGTAATAATCATAGTCGGGTTTGTTTTAATCATGCTCGGGGTTGTTATAATCATGTTCGTGGTTGTTATAATCATGGTTGGTTGTTATAATCATGTCGTGGTTTTTATAATCATGTCGTGGTTGTTATAATCATGGACGTGGTTGTTATATCATGGTCGTGGTTGTTATAATCATGGTCGTGGTTGTTATAATCATGGTCGTGGTTGTTATAATCATGGTCGTGGTTGTTTTAATGATAGTCGAGGTTGTTATAATCATGGTTGGGTGATATAATTATAGTCGTGGTTGTTATAATCATGGTCGTGGTTGTTTTAATGATAGTCGAGGTTGTTATAATCATGGTTGGGTGATATAATTATAGTTGTGGTTGTTATAATCATGGTCGTGGTTGTTTTAATCATGGTCGTAGTTGTTATAATGATGGTCGTGGTTGTTATAATGATGGTCGTGGTTGTTATAATCCTGGTCGTCGTTGTTATATTCATAGTCGTGGTTGTTATAATCATGGTCGTGGTTGTTATATTCATGGTGGTGCTTGTTATAATCATAGTCGTGGTTGTTATAATCGACGTCTGGTTGTTATAATCATAGTCGTGGTTGTTATAATCATGGTCGTGGTTGTTATAATCATATTCGTGGATGTTATAATCAAGGTCGTGGTTGTTATAATCATAGTCGTGGTTGTTATAATCATGGCCATGGTTGTTATAATTATGGTCGTGGTTGTTATAATCGATGTCTTGGTTGTTATAATCATAGTCGTGGTTGTTATAATCATGGTCGTGGCTGTTACAATCATGGTTGTGTTTGTTATAATCATGGTCCTCGTTGTTATAATCATTGTCCTTTTTGTTATAATCATGTTCGAGGTTGTTATAATGATGGTCGTGGTTGTTATGATCATACTCGTGGTTGTTATAATAATGGTCGTGGTTGTCATAATCATTGTCGTGTTTGTTGTAATCATAGTCGTGGTTGCTATAATGTTGATCGTGATTGTTATAATCATAGTCGTGGTTGTTATAATCATGGTCGTGGTTGTTATAATCATGGTCGTGGTTGTTATAATGATAGTCGAGGTTGTTATAATCATGGTTGGGTGATATAATTATTGTCGTGGTTGTTATAATCATGGTCGTGGTTGTTTTAATCATGGTCGTGGTTGTTATAATAATGGTCGTGGTTGTAATAATGATGGTCGTGGTTGTTATAATCCTGGTCGTCGTTGTTATAATCATAGTTGTGATTGTAATAATCATAGTCGGGTTTGTTTTAATCATGCTCGGGGTTGTTATAATCATGGTCGTGGTTGTTATAATCATGGTTCTGGTTGTTATAATCATTGTCCTTTTTGTTATAATCATGTTCGTGGTTGTTATAATCATGGACGTGGTTGTTATGATCATACTCGTGGTTGTTATAATCATGGTCGTGGTTGTCATAATAATGGTCGTGGTTGTTGTAATCATAGTCGTGGTTGCTATAATGTTGATCGTGATTGTTATAATCATAGTCGTGGTTGTTATAATCATGGTCGTGGTTGTTATAATCATGGTCGTGGTTGTTTTATATATAGTCGAGGTTGTTATAATCATGGTTGGGTGATATAATTATAGTCGTGGTTGTTATAATCATGGTCGTGGTGGTTTTAATCATGGTCGTAGTTATTATAATGATGGTCGTGGTTGTTATAATGATGGTCGTGGTTGTTATAATCCTGGTCGTCGTTGTTATATTCATAGTCGTGGTTGTTATAATCATGGTCGTGGTTGTTATATTCATGGTGGTGCTTGTTATAATCATAGTCGTGGTTGTTATAATCGACGTCTGGTTGTTATAATCATAGTCGTGGTTGTTATAATCATGGTCGTGGTTGTTATAATCATATTCGTGGATGTTATAATCAAGGTCGTGGTTGTTATAATCATAGTCGTGGTTGTTATAATCATGGCCATGGTTGTTATAATTATGGTCGTGGTTGTTATAATCGATGTCTTGGTTGTTATAATCATAGTCGTGGTTGCTATAATCATGGTCGTGATTGTTATAATCATTGTCGGGGTTGTTATAATCATGCTCGTGGTTGTTATAATCATGGTCGTGGTTGTTACAATCATGGTCGTGTTTGTTATAATCATGGTCCTGGTTGTTATATTCATTGTCCTTTTTGTTATAATCATGTTCGTGGTTGTTATAATCATGGTCGTGGTTGTTATGATCATACTCGTGGTTGTTATAATCAAGGTCGTGGTTGTCATAATCATGGTCGTGTTTGTTGTAATCATAGTCGTGGTTGCTTTAATGTTGATCGTGATTGTTATAATCATAGTCGTGGATGTTATAATCATGGTCGTTGTTGTTATAATCATGGTCATGGTTGTTATAATGATAGTCGAGGTTGTTATAATCATGGTTGGGTGATATAATTATAGTCGTGGGTGTTATAATCATGGTCGTGGTTGTTTTAATTATGGTCGTCGTTGTTATAATGATGGTCGTGGTTGTTATAATGATGGTCGTGGTTGTTATAATCCTGGTCGTCGTTGTTATAATCATAGTCGTGGTTGTTATAATCATGGTCGTGGTTGTTATATTCATGGTGGTGCTTGTTATAATCTTAGTTGTGGTTGTTGTAATCGTGGTCGTGGTTGTTATAATCATGGTCGTGGTTGATATAATTATGGCCGTGGTTGTCATATTCATGGTCGTGTTGTTATAATCATGGTCGTGGTTGTTATACTCATACTCGTGGTTGTTATAATCATGGTCGTGGTTGTCATAATCATAGTCGTGGTTGTTGTAATCATAGTCGTGGTTGCTATAATGATAATAGTGGTTGTTATAATCATTGTCCTGGTTGTTATAATCATGGTCATGCTTGTTATAATTTTACTCGTGGTTGTTATAATCATGGTTGGGTGAAATAATGAAAGTCGTGGATGTTATAATCATGGTCGTGGTTATTATATTCATGGTCGTGTTTGTTATAATCATGGTCCTGGTTGTTATAATCATTGTCCTTTTTGTTATAATCATGTTCGTGGTTGTTATAATCATGGTCGTGGTTGTTATGATCATACTCGTGGTTGTTATAATCATGGTCGTGGTTGTCATAATCATGGTCGTGGTTGTTATAATCATAGTCGTGGTTGCTATAATGTTGATCGTGATTGTTATAATCATAGTTGTGGTTCTTATAATCATGGTCGTGTTTGTTATAATCATGGTCGTGGTTGTTATAATGATAGTCGGGGTTGTTATAATCATGCTCGTGGTTGTTATAATCATGGTCGTGGTTGTTACAATCATGGTCGTGTTTGTTATAATCATGGTCCTGGTTGTTATATTCATTGTCCTTTTTGTTATAATCATGTTCGTGGTTGTTATAATCATGGTCGTGGTTGTTATGATCATACTCGTGGTTGTTATAATCAAGGTCGTGGTTGTCATAATCATGGTCGTGTTTGTTGTAATCATAGTCGTGGTTGCTTTAATGTTGATCGTGATTGTTATAATCATAGTCGTGGATGTTATAATCATGGTCGTGGTTGTTTTAATCATGGTCGTGGTTGTTATAATGATGGTCGTGGATGTTATAATGATGGTCGTCGTTGTTATAATCATAGTTGTGATTGTAAAAATCATAGTCGGGGTCGTTATAATCATGCTCGGGGTTGTTATAATCATAGTCGTGGTTGTTACAATCATGGTCGTGTTTGTTATAATCATGGTCCTGGTTGTTATAATCATTGTCCTTTTTGTTATAATCATGTTCGTGGTTGTTATAATCATGGACGTGGTTGTTATGATCATACTCGTGGTTGTTATAATCATGGTCGTGGTTGTCATAATCATGGTCGTGGTTGTTGTAATCATAGTCGTGGTTGCTATATGTTGATCGTGATTGTTATAATCACAGTCGTGATTGTTATAATCATGGTTGTGGTTGTTATAATCATGGTCGTAGTTGTTATAATGATAGTCGAGGTTGTTATAATCATGGTTGGGTGATATATTTATAGTCGTGGTTGTTATAATCATGGTCGTGGTTGTTTTAATCATGGTCGTGGTTGTTATAATGATGGTCGTGGTTGTTATAATGATGGTCGTGGTTGTTATAATCCTGGTCGTGGTTGTTATATTCATGGCCGTGGTTGTTATATTCATGGTCGTGGTTGTTATAATCATGGTCGTGGTTTTTTTAATCATAGTCGTGGTTGTTATAATCATGGTCATGCTTGTTATAATTATAGTCGTGGTTGTTATAATCATAGTCGTGATTGTTATATTCATGGTCGTGCTTGTTATATTTATAGTCATGCTAGTTATAATCAGTCGAATTTGTTATAATCAGGTCATGCTTGTTATAATCATGCTCGTGGTTGTTATAATAATGTTTGTGGATGTTATAATCATGATCGTGGTTGTATAATCATGGTCGTGGTTGTTATAAGCATGGTCGTGGTTATTATAATCATAGTCGTGGTTGTTTTAATCATAGTCGTGGTTGTTATAATCTTGGTCGTGGTTGTTATAATCATATTCGTGGATGTTATAATCATGGTCGTGGTTGTTATAATCATAGTTGTGGTTGTTATAATCATGGCCGTGGTTGTTATAATTATGGTCGTGGTTGTTATAATCGATGTCTTGGTTGTTATAATCATAGTCGTGGTTATTATAATCATGGTCGTGATTGTTATAATCATAGTCGGGGTTGTTATAATCATGCTCGTGGTTGATATAATCATGGTCGTGGTTGTTACAATCATGGTCGTGTTTGTTATAATCATGGTCCTCGTTGTTATAATCATTGTCCTTTTTGTTATAATCATGTTCGTGGTTGTTATAATGATGGTCGTGGTTGTTATGATCATACTCGTGGTTGTTATAATAATGGTCGTGGTTGTCATAATCATTGTCGTGGTTGTTGTAATCATAGTCGTGGTTGCTATAATGTTGATCGTGATTGTTATAATCATAGTCGTGGTTGTTATAATCATGGTCGTGGATGTTATAATCATGGTCGTGGTTGTTATAATGATAGTCGAGGTTGTTATAATCATGGTTGGGTGATATAATTATTGTCGTGGTTGTTATAATGATGGTCGTGGTTGTTTTAATCATGGTCGTGGTTGTTATAATGATGGTCGTGGTTGTTATAATGATGGTCGTGGTTGTTCTAATCCTGGTCGCCGTTGTTATAATCATAGTTGTGATTGTAATAATCATAGTCGGGTTTGTTTTAATCATGCTCGGGGTTGTTATAATCATGGTCGTGGTTGTTGCAATCATGGTCGTGTTTGTTATAATCATGGTTCTGGTTGTTATAATCATTGTCCTTTTTGTTATAATCATGTTCGTGGTTGTTATAATCATGGACGTGGTTGTTATGATCATACTCGTGGTTGTTATAATGATGGTCGTGGTTGTCATAATAATGGTCGTGGTTGTTGTAATCATAGTCGTGGTTGCTATAATGTTGATCGTGATTGTTATAATCATAGTCGTGGTTGTTATAATCATGGTCGTGGTTGTTATAATCATGGTCGTGGTTGTTATAATGATAGTCGAGGTTGTTATAATCATGGTTGGGTGATATAATTATAGTCGTGGTTGTTATAATCATAGGTCGTGGTTGTTTTAATCATGGTCGTAGTTGTTATAATGATGGTCGTGGTTGTTATAATGATGGTCGTGGTTGTTATAATCCTGGTCGTCGTTGTTATATTCATAGTCGTGGTTGTTATAATCATGGTCGTGGTTGTTATATTCATGGTGGTGCTTTTTATAATCATAGTCGTGGTTGTTATAATCGTCGTCTGGTTGTTATAATCATAGTCGTGGTTGTTATAATCATGGTCGTGGTTGTTATAATCATATTCGTGGATGTTATAATCATGAACGTGGTTGTTATAATCATAGTCGTGGTTGTTATAATCATGGCCATGGTTGTTATAATTATGGTCGTGGTTGTTATAATCGATGTCTTGGTTGTTATAATCATAATCGTGGTTGTTATAATCATGGTCGTGATTGTTATAATCATAGTCGGGGTTGTTATCATCATGCTCGTGGTTGTTATAATCATGGTCGTGGTTGTTACAATCATGGTCGTGTTTGTTATAATCATTTTCCTGGTTGTTATAATCATTGTCCTTTTTGTTATAATCATGTTCGTGGTTGTTATAATCATGGTCGTGGTTGTTATGATCATACTCGTGGTTGTTATATTCAAGGTCGTGGTTGTCATAATCATGGTCGTGTTTGTTGTAATCATAGTTGTGGTTGCTATAATGTTGATCGTGATTGTTATAATCATATTCGTGGATGTTATAATCATGGTCGTGGTTGTTATAATCATGGTCGTGGTTGTTATAATGATAGTCGAGGTTGTTAAAATCATGGTTGGGTGATATAATTATAGTCGTGGTTGTTATAATCATGGTCGTGGTTGTTTTAATTATGGTCGTCGTTGTTATAATGATGGTCGTGGTTGTTATAATGATGGTCGTGGTTGTTATAATGCTGGTCGTCGTTGTTATAATCATAGTCGTGGTTGTTATAATCATGGTCGTGGTTGTTATGATCATACTCGTGGTTGTTATAATCAAGGTCGTGGTTGTCATAATCGTGGTCGTGTTTGTTGTAATCATAGTCGTGGTTGCTATAATGTTGATCGTGATTGTTATAATCATATTCGTGGATGTAATAATCATGGTCGTGGTTGTTATAATCATGGTCGTTGTTGTTATAATGATAGTCGAGGTTGTTATAATCATGGTTGGGTGATATAATTATAGTCGTGGTTGTTATAATCATGGTCGTGGTTGTTTTAATTATGGTCGTCGTTGTTATAATGATGGTCGTGGTTGTTATAATGATGGTCGTGGTTGTTATAATCCTGGTCGTCGTTGTTATATTCATAGTCGTGGTTGTTATAATCATGGTCGTGGTTGTTATATTCATGGTGGTGCTTGTTATAATCATAGTCGTGGTTGTTATAATCGTCATCTGGTTGTTATAATCATAGTCGTGGTTGTTATAATCATGGTCGTGATTGTTATAAACATAGTCGTGGTTGTTATAATCATGGTCGTGGTTGTTATGATCATTCTCGTGGTTGTTATAATCAAGGTCGTGGTTGTCATAATCATGGTCGTGTTTGTTGTAATCATAGTCGTGGTTGCTATAATGTTGATCGTGATTGTTATAATCATATTCGTGGATGTTATAATCATGGTCGTGGTTGTTATAATCATGGTCGTGGTTGTTATAATGATAGTCGAGGTTGTTATAATCATGGTTGGGTGATATAATTATAGTCGTGGTTGTTATAATCATGGTCGTGGTCGTTTTAATTATGGTCGTCGTTGTTATAATGATGGTCGTGGTTGTTATAATGATGGTCGTGGTTGTTATAATCCTGGTCGTCGTTGTTATAATCATAGTCGTGGTTGTTATAATCATGGTCGTGGTTCTTATATTCATGGTGGTGCTTGTTATAATCATAGTCGTCGTTGTTATAATCGTGGTCGTGGTTGTTATAATCATGGTCGTGGTTGTTATAATCATGGTCGTGGTTGTCATAATCATAGTCGTGGTTGTTGTAATCAGAGTCGTGGTTGCTATAATGATAATAGTGGTTGTTATAATCATTGTCCTGGTTGTTATAATCATGGTCATGCTTGTTATAATTATACTCGTGGTTGTTATAATCATGGTTGGGTGATATAATGAAAGTCGTGGTTGTTATAATCATGGTCGTGGTTGTTATAATCGATGTCTTGGTTGTTATAATCATAGTCGTGGTTGTTATAATCATGGTCGTGGTTGTTATAATCATATTAGTGGATGTTATAATTGTGGTCAAGGTTGTTATAATCATAGTCGTGGTTGCTATAAAATTATGGCCATGGTTGTTATAATTATGGTCGTGGTTGTTATAATCGATGTCTTGGTTGTTATAATCATAGTCGTGGTTGTTATAATCATGGGCGTGATTGTTATATTCATAGTCGGGGTTGTTATAATCATGCTCGTGGTTGTTATAATCATGGTCGTGGTTGTTAAAATCATGGTCGTGTTTGTTATAATCATGGTCCTGGTTGTTATAATCATTGTCCTTTTTGTTATAATCATGTTCGTGGTTGTTATAATCATGGTCGTGGTTGTTATGATCATACTCGTGGTTGTTATAATCATGGTCGTGGTTGTCATAATCATGGTCGTGGTTGTCATAATCATAGTCGTGGTTGCTATAATGTTGATCGTGATTGTTATAATCATAGTCGTGGTTGTTATAATCATGGTCGTGGTTGTTATAATCATGGTCGTGGTTGTTATAATGATAGTCGAGGTTGTTATAATCATGGATGGGTGATATAATTATAGTCGTGGCTGTTATAATCATGGTCGTGGTTGTTATAATGATGGTCGTGATTGTTATAATGATGGTCGTGGTTGTTATAATCCTAGTCGTCGTTGTTATAATCATAGTTGTGATTGTAATAATCATAGCCGGGTCGTTATAATCATGCTCGGGGTTGTTATAACTGGCGGTCGGCTGTTACAATCATGGTCGTGTTTGTTAATCATGGTCCTGGTTGTTATAATTTATTGTCCTTTTGTTAAAAATCGCGTTCGTGGCTGTTAATCATGGTCGTGGCTGTTATGATCATATCGTGGTTGTTATAATCATGGTCGTGGTTGTCATAATCATGGTCGTGGTTGTTGTAATCATAGTCGTGGTTGCTATAATGTTGATCGTGATTGTTATAATCACAGTCGTGATTGTTATAATCATGGTCGTGGTTGTTATAATTCATGGTCGTAGTTGTTATAATGATAGTCGAGGTTGTTATAATCATAATTGGGTGATATATTTATAGTCGTGGTTGTTATAATCATGGTCGTGTTTGTTTAATCATGGTCGTGGTTGTTATAATGATGGTCGTGGTTGTTATAATGTTGGTCGTGGTTGTTATAATCCTGGTCGTCGTTGTTATAATCATAGTCGTGGTTGTTATAATCATGGTCGTGGTTGTTATATTCATGGCCGTGGTTGTTATATTCATGGTCGTGGTTTTTATAATCATGGTCGTGGTTGTTATAATCATACTCGTGGTTGTTATAATCATGGTCGTGGTTGTCATAATCATAGTCGTGGTTGTTGTAATTATAGTCGTGGTTGCTATAATGATAATAGTGGTTGTTATATTCATTTTTCTGGTTGTTATAATCATGGTCGTGGTTGCTATAATCATGGTTGGGTGATATAATGAAAGTCGTGGTTGTTATAATCATGGTCGTGGTTGTTATAATCCTGGTCGTCGTTGTTATAATCAGAGTCATGGTTGTTATAATCATGGTCGTGGTTGTTATATTCATGGTGGTGCTAGTTATAATCATAGTCGTGGTTGTTATAATCATGGTCGTGGTTTTTATAATCATTGTCGTGGTTGTTATAATCATGCTCGTGGTTGTTATAATCATGTTCGTGGTTGTTACAATCATGGTCGTGTTTATTATAATCATGGTCGTGGTTGCTATAATCATTGTCCTTTTTGTTATAATCATGTTCGTGGTTGTTATAATCATGGTCGTGGTTGTTATGATCATACTCGTGGTTGTTATAATCATGGTCGCGGTTGTCATAATCATGGTCGTGGTTGTTGTAATCATGGTCGTGTTGTTGTAATCATAGTCGTGGTTGCTATAATGTTGATCGTGATTGTTATAATCATGGTCGTGGTTGTTATAATCATGGTCGTGGTTGTTGTAATGATAGTCGAGGTTGTTATAATCATGGTTGGGTGATATAATTATAGTCGTAGTTGTTATAATCATGGTCGTGGTTGTTATAATGATGGTCGTGGTTGTTATAATGATGGTCGTGGTTGTTATAATCCTGGTCGTCGTTGGTATAATCATAGTTGTGATTGTAATAATCATAGTCGGGGTTGTTATAATCATGCTCGGGGTGGTTATAATCATGGTCGTGGTTGTTACAATCATGGTCGTGTTTGTTATAATCATGGTCCTGGTTGTTATAATCATTTTTCTTTTTGTTATTATCATGTTCGCGGTTGTTATAATCATGGACGTGGTTGTTATGATCATACTCGTGGTTGTTATAATCATGGATCGTGGTTGTCATAATCATGGTCGTGGTTGTTGTAATCATAGTCGTTGTTGCTATAATGTTGATCGCGATTGTTATAATCATAGTCGTGGTTGTTATAATCATGGTCGTGGTTGTTATAATCATGGTCGTGGTTGTTATAATGATAGTCGAGGTTGTTATATTCATGGTTGGGTGATATAATTATAGTCGTGGTTGTTATAATCATGGTCGTGGTTGTTTTAATCATGGTCGTGGTTGTTATAATGATTTTCGTTGTTGTTATAATGATGGTAGTGGTTGTTATAATCCTGATCGTCGTTGTTATAATCATAGGTGTGGTTGTTATAATCATGGTCGTGTTTGTTATATTCATGGTGGTGCTTGTTATAATCATAGTCGTGGTTGTTACAATCATGGTCGTGTTTGTTATAATCATGGTCCTGGTTGTTATAATCATTGTCCGTTTTGTTATAATCATGTTCGTTGTTGTTAAAATCATGGTGGTGGTTGTTATGATCATACTCGTGGTTGTTATAATCATGGTCGTAGTTGTCATAATCATGGTCGTGGTTGTTGTAATCATAGTCGTGGTTGCCATAATGTTGATCGTGATTGTTATAATCATAGTCGTGGATGTTATAATCATGGTCGTGGTTGTTATAATCATGGTCGTGGTTGTTATAATGATAGTTGAGGTTGTTATAATTATGGTTGGGTGATATAATTATAGTCGTGGTTATTATAATCATGGTCGTGGTTGTTTTAATCATGGTCGTCGTTGTTATAATGATGGTTGTGGTTGTTATAATGATGGTCGTGGTTGTTATAATCCTGGTCGTCGTTGTTATAATCATAGTGGTGGTTGTTATGATCATGGTCGTGGATGTTCTATTCATGGTGGTGCTTGTTATAATCATAGTCGTGGTTGTTATTATCGTGGTCGTGGTTGTTATCATCATTGTCGTGGTTGTTATAATCATGGCCGTGGTTGTTATATTCATGGTCGTGGTTGTTATAATCATGGTCGTGGTTGTTATAATCATACTCGTGGTTGTTATAATCATGGTCGTGGTTGTCATAATCATAGTCGTGGTTGTTGTAATCATAGTAGTGGTTGCTATAATGATAATAGTGGTTGTTATAATCATTGTCCTGGTTGTTATAATCATGGTCATGCTTGTTATAATTATACTCGTGGTTGTTATAATCTTGGTTGGGTGATATAATGAAAGTCGTGGTTGTTATAATCATGGTCGTGGTTGTTATATTCATGGTCGTGGTTGTTATAATCAGGGTCGTGGTTTTTATAATCTTAGTCGTGGTTGTTATAATCATGCTCATGCTTGTTATAATTATAGTCGTGGTTGTTATAATCATAGTCGTGATTGTTATATTCATGGTCGTGTTTGTTATAATCATGGTCCTCGTTGTTATAATCATTATCCTTTTTGTTATAATCATGTTCGTGGTTGTTATAATGATGGTCGTGGTTGTTATGATCATACTCGTGGTTTTTATAATAATGGTCGTGGTTGTCATAATCATGGTCGTGGTTGTTATAATCATAGTCGTGGTTGCTATAATGTTGATCGTGATTGTTATAATCATAGTCGTGGTTGTTAAAATCATGGTCGTGGTTGTTATAATCATGGTCGTGGTTGTTATAATGATAGTCGAGGTTGTTATAATCATGGTTGGGTGATATAATTATTGTTGTGGTTGTTATAATCATGGTCGTGGTTGTTTTAATCATGGTCGTGGTTGTTATAATGATGGTCGTGGTTGTTATAATGATGGTCGTGGTTGTTATAATCCTGGTCGTCGTTGT
The DNA here is from genome assembly GCF_018991925.1 of Homarus americanus. Taxonomy (NCBI): domain Eukaryota; kingdom Metazoa; phylum Arthropoda; class Malacostraca; order Decapoda; family Nephropidae; genus Homarus; species Homarus americanus. The sequence goes on along the minus strand of NW_024713462.1, from coordinate 46,647 downwards.
TATAATCATAGTTGTGATTGTAATAATCATAGTCGGGGTTGTTATAATCATGCTCGGGGTTGTTATAATCATGGTCGTGGTTGTTACAATCATTGTCGTGTTTGTTATAATCATGGTTCTGGTTGTTATAATCATTGTCCTTTTTGTTATAATCATGTTCGTGGTTGTTATAATCATGGACGTGGTTGTTATGATCATACTCGTGGTTGTTATAATCATGGTCGTGGTTGTCATAATCATGGTCGTGGTTGTTGTAAAAATAGTCGTGGTTGCTATAATGTTGATCGTGATTGTTATAATCATAGTCGTGGTTGTTATAATCATGGTCGTATAATCATGGTCGTGGTTGTTATAATGATAGTCGAGGTTGTTATAATCATGGTTGGGTGATATAATTATAGTCGTGGTTGTTATAATCATGGTCGTGGTTGTTTTAATCATGGTCGTAGTTGTTATAATGATGGTTGTGGTTGTTATAATGATGGTCGTGGTTGTTATAATCCTGGTCGTCGTTGTTATAATCATAGTCGTGGTTGTTATAATCATGGTCGTGGTTGTTATATTCATGGTGGTGCTTGTTATAATCATAGTCGTGGTTGTTATAATCGTGGTCGTGGTTGTTATAATCATAGTCGTGGTTGTTATAATCATGGTCGTGGTTGTTATAATAATATTCGTGGATGTTATAATCATGGTCGTGGTTGTTATAATCGGAGTCGTGGTTGTTATAATCATGGCCATGGTTGTTATAATTATGGTCGTGGTTGTTATAATCGATGTCTTGGTTGTTGTAATCATAGTCTTGGTTGTTATAATCATGGTCGTGATTGTTATAATCATAGTCGGGGTTGTTATAATCATGCTCGTGGTTGTTTAATCATGGTCGTGGTTGTTACAATCATGGTCGTGTTTGTTGTAATCATGGTCCTGGTTGTTATAATCATTGTCCTTTTTGTTATAATCATGTTCGTGGTTGTTATTGTCATGGTCGTGGTTGTTATGATCATACTCGTGGTTGTTATAATCATGGTCGTGGTTGTCATAATCATGGTCGTGGTTGTTATAATCGTAGTCGTGGTTGCTATAATGTTGATCGTGATTGTTATAATCATAGTCGTGGTTGTTATAATCATGGTCGTGGTTGTTATAATCATGGTCGTGGTTGTTATAATCATAGTCGAGGTTGTTATAATCATAGTTGGGTGATATAATTATAGTCGTGGTTGTTATAATCATGGTCGTGGTTGTTTTAATGATGGTCGTAGTTGTTATAATGATGGTCGTGGTTGTTATAATGATGGTCGTGGTTGTTATAATCCTGGTCGTCGTTGTTATAATCATAGTTGTGATTGTAATAATCATAGTCGGGGTCCTTATATTCATGCTCGGGGTTGTTATAATCATGGTCGTGGTTGTTACAATCATGGTCGCGTTTGTTATAATCATGGTCCTGGTTGTTATAATCATTGTCCTTTTTGTTATAATCATGTTCGCGGTTGTTATAATCATGGACGTGGTTGTTATGATCATACTCGTGGTTGTTATAATCATGGATCGTGGTTGTCATGATCATGGTCGTGGTTGTTGTAATCATAGTCGTGGATGCTATAATGTTGATCGTGATTGTTATAATCATAGTCGTGGTTGCTATAATCATGGTCGTGGTTGTTATAATCATGGTCGTGGTTGTTATAATGATAGTCGAGGTTGTTATAGTCATGGTTGGGTGATATAATTATAGTCGTGGGTGTTATAATCACGGTCGTGGTTGTTTTAATTATGGTCGTGGTTGTTATAATGATGGTCGTTCTTGTTATAATGATGGTCGTGGTTGTTATAATCCTGATCGTCGTTGTTATATTCATGGTGGTGCTTGTTATAATCATAGTCGTGGTTGTTACAATCATGGTCGTGTTTGTTATAATCATGGTCCTGGTTGTTATAATCATTGTCCTTTTTGTTATAATCATGTTCGTGGTTGTTATAATCATACTCGTGGTTGTTATAATCTTGGTAGTGGTTGTCATAATTATGGTCTTGGTTGTTGTAATAATAGTCGTGGTTGCTATAATGTTGATCGTGATTGTTATAATCATAGTCGTGGATGTTATAATCATGGTCGTGGTTGTTATAATCATGGTCGAGGTTGTTATAATCATGGTTGGGTGATATAATTATAGTCGTGGTTGTCATAATCATGGTCGTGGTTGTTTTAATCATGGTCGTCGTTGTTATAATGATGTTCGTGGTTGTTATAATGATGGTCGTGGTTGCTATAATCCTGGTCGTCGTTGTTATAATCATTGTCGTGGTTTTTATGATCATGGTCGTGGTTGTTATATTCATGGTGGTGCTTGTTATAATCATAGTCGTGGTTGTTATAATCGTGGTCGTGGTTGTTATAATCATGGCCGTGGTTGTTATATTCATGGTCGTGGTTGTTATAATCATGGTCGTTGTTTTTATAATCATACTCGTGGTTGTTATAATCATGGTCGTGGTTGTCATAATCATAGTCGTGGTTGTTGTAATCATAGTCGTGGTTGCTATAATGATAATAGTGGTTGTATTAATCATTGTCCTGGTTGTTATAATCATGGTCATGCTTGTTATAATTATACTTGTGGTTGTTATAATCATGGTTGGGTGATATAATGAAAGTCGTGGTTGTTATAATCATGGTCGTGGTTGTTATAATCATGGTCGTGGTTGTTATATTCATGGTCGTGGTTGTTATAATCATGGTCGTGATTTTATAATCATAGTCGTGCTTGTTATATTCATAGTCGTGGTTGTTATAATCGTGGTCGTTATAATCATAGTCGTGGTTGTTATAATCATGGTCGTAGTTTTTATAATCATATTCGTGGATATTATAATCATGGTCGTGGTTGTTATAATCATAGTCCTGGTTCTTTTAATCGTGATCGTGGTTGTTATAACGATGGTCGTGGTTGTTATAATGATGGTCGTGGTTGTTATAATCCTGGTCGTCGTTGTTATAATCATAGTTGTGATTGTAATAATCAGAGTCGGGGTTGTTATAATCATGCTCGGGGTTGTTATAATCATGGTCGTGGTTGTTACAATCATGGTGTGTTTGTTATAATCATGGTCCTGGTTGTTATAATCATTGTCCTTTTGGTTATAATCATGTTCGTGGTTGTTATAATCATGGTCGTGGTTGTTATGATCAAACTCGTGGTTGTTATAATCATGGTCGTGGTTGTCATAATCATGGTCGTGGTTGTTATATCCATGGTCGTGGTTGTTATAATGATAGTCGAGGTTGTTATAATCATGGTTGGGTGATATAATTATAGTCGTGGTTGTTATAATCATGGTAGTGGTTGTTTTAATCATGGTCTTGGTTGTTATAATAATGGTCGTGGTTGTTATAAAGATGGTCGTGGTTGTTATAATCCTGGTCGTCGTTGTTATAATCATAGTCGTGGTTGTAATAATCAAGGTCGTGGTTGTTATAATTGTGGTCGTGGTTGTTATAATAATGCTCGTGGTTGTCATAATCATAGCCGTGGTTGTTGTAATCATAGTCGTGGTTGCTATAATGGTAATAGTGGTTGTCATAATCATTGTCCTGGTTGTTATAATCATGGTCCTTGTTGTTATAATCCTGGTCGTCGATGTTATAATCAGAGTCGTGGTTGTTATAATCATGGTCGTGGTTGTTATATTCATGGTGGTGCTAGTTATAATCATAGTCGTGGTTGTTATAATCATGGTCATGGTTTTTATAATCATGGTCGTGGTTGTTATAATCATGGTCATGGTTGTTATAATCATGGTCGTGGTTGTTATAATCATGGCTGTGGTTGTTATATTCATGGTCGTGGTTGTTATAATCATGGTCGCGGTTGTCATAATCATTGTCGTGGTTGTTATAATCATAGTCGTGGTTGTTATAATCAAGGTCGCTTTTGTTATAGTCATTATCGTGATTATTATAATCATAGTCGTGGTTGTTATAATCATGGTAGTGGTTGTTATAATCATGGTCGTGGTTGTTATGATCATAGTTGTGGTTCTTATGATCATAGTCGTGGTTGTTATAATCTTGGGCGTGGTTGTTTTAATCATAGTCGTGGTTGTTATAATCATAGTCGTGGTTGCTATAAGCATGGTCGTGGGTGATATAATCATAGTCGTGGTTGTTATAATCAAGGCCGTGGTTGTTATAATCATGGTCGTTGTTGCTATAATGATAGTCGTGATTGTTAAAATCATGGTTGGGTGATATATTCAAAGTCGTGGTTGTAAAATTCTTGGTCGTGGTTGTTATAATCATGGTTGTGGTTGCTAGAATCATGGTCGTAGTTGTCAAAATCGTGGTCGTGATTGTTATAATCATAGTCGTGGATGTTTTATTCATGGTCGTGGTTGTTATAATCATGGTCGTGGTTGTTATAATCATGGTCGTGGTTGTTATAATCATGGTCGTGGTTGTTATAATGAGTCGTGGTTGTTATAATCATGGTCGTGGTTGCTATAATAATAGTCGTGATTGTTATAATCATGGTTGCGGTTGTTATAATCATGGTTGGGTGATATAATCAAAGTCGTGGTTGTTAAAATCGTGGTCGTGGTTGTTATAATCATGGTCGTGGTTGTTATAATCATGGTCGTGGTTGTTATGATCACAGCCGTGGTTCTTATGATCATAGTCGTGGTTGTTATAATCATGGGCTTGGTTGTTATAATCATGGTCGTGGTTGTTATAATCATGGTCGTGGTTGTTATAATCATGGTTGTGGTTGTTATAATCATGGTAGTGGTTGTTATAATCCTGGTCGTCGTTGTTATAATCATAGTTGTGATTGTAATAATCATAGTCGGGGTTGTTATAATCATGCTCGTGGTTGTTATAATGATAGTCGAGGTTGTTATAATCCTGGTCGTCATTGTTATAATCATAGTTGTGATTGAAATAATCATAGTCGGGGTTGTTATAATCATGCTCGGGGTTGTTATAATCATGGTCGTGGTTGTTACAATCATGGTCGTGTTTGTTATTATCATGGTCCTGGTTGTTATAATCATTGTCCTTTTTGTTATAATCATGTTCGTGGTTGTTATAATCATGGTCGTTGTTGTTATGATCATACTAGTGGTTGTTATAATCATCGTCGTGGTTGTCATAATCATGGTCGTGGTTTATATAATCATGGTTGTGGTTGTTATAATCATGGCCGTGGTTTTTATAATCATGGTCGTGGTTGTTATAATCCTGGTCATGCTTTTTTTATGGTCGTGGTTGTTATAATCATAGTCGTGGTTGTTATTATCATGGTTGGATGATAAAATTATAGTCGTGGTTGTTATAATCATGGTTGTGGTTGTTTTAATCATGGTCGTGGTTGTTATGATGATGGTCGTGGTTGTTATAATGATGGTCGTGGTTGTTATAATCCTGGTCGTCGTTGTTATAATCATAGTCGTGGTTGTTATAATCATGGTCGTCTTTGTTATATTCATGGTGGTGCTTGTTATAATCATAGTCGTGGTTGTTATAATCGTGGTCGTGGTTGTTATAATCATGGTCGTGGTTGTTATAATCATGGCCGTGGCTGTTATATTCATAGTCGTGGTTGTTATAATCATGGTCGTGGTTGTTATAATCATACTCGTGGTTGTATAATCATGGTCGTGGTTGTCACAATCATAGTCATGGTTGTTGTAATCATAGTCGTGGTTGCTATAATGATAATAGTGGTTATTATAATCATTGTCCTGGTTGTTATAATCATGGTCGTGGTTGCTATAATCATGGTTGGGTGATATAATGAAAGTCGTGGTTGTTATAATCATGGTCGTGGTTGTTAGATTCATGGTCGTGGTTGTTATAATCATGGTCGTGGTTTTTATAATCAAAGTCGTGGTTGTTATAATCATGGTCATGCTTGTTATAATTATAGTCGTGGTTGTTATAATCATAGTCGTGATTGTTATATTCTTGGTCGTGCTTGTTATATTTATGGGCATGCTTGTTATAATCATAGTCGAATTTGTTATAATCAGGTCATGCTTGTTATAATCATGCTCGTGGTTGTTATAATAATGTTTGTGGATGTTATAATCATGATCGTGGTTCTATAATCATGGTCGTGGTTGTTATAAGCATGGTCGTGGTTATTATAATCATAGTCGTGGTTGTTATAATCATAGTCGTGCTTGCTATAATCATGGTCGTGGTTGTTATAATCGTATTCGTGGATGTTATTATCATGGTCGTGGTTGTTATAATCATAGTCGTGGTTGTTATAATCATGGCCGTGGTTGTTATAATTATTGTCGTGGTTGTTATAATCGATGTCTTGGTTGTTATAATCATAGTCGTGGTTGTTATAATCATGGTCGTGATTGTTATAATCATAGTCGTGGTTGTTGTAATCATGGTCGTGGTTGTCATAATCATGGTCGTGGTTGTTGTAATCATGGTCGTGGTTGTCATAATCATAGTCGTGGTTGTTGTAATCATAGTAGTGGTTGCTATAATGATAATAGTGGTTGTTATAATCATTGTCCTGGTTGTTATAATCATGGTCGTGGTTGCTATAATCATGGTTGGGTGATACAAAGAAAGTCGTGGTTGTTATAATCATGGTCGTGGTTGTTATATTCTTGGTCGTGGTTGTAATAATCATGGCCGTGGTTTATATAATCATGGTTGTGGTTGTTATAATCATGGCCGTGGTTTTTATAATCATGGTCGTGGTTGTTATAATCTTGGTCATGCTTTTTTTTATGGTCGTGGTTGTTATAATCATAGTCGTGGTTGTTATTATCATGGTCCTGGTTGTTTTAATCATTGTCCTTTTTGTTATAATCATGTTCGTGGTTGTTATAATCATAGTCGTGATTGTTATATTCATGGTCGTGCTTGTTATATTTATGGTCATGCTTAATATAATCATAATCGAATTTGTTATAATCAGGTCATGCTTGTTATAATCATGCTCGTGGTTGTTATAATAATGTTTGTGGATGTTATAATCTTGATCGTGGTTGTATAATGATGGTCGTGTTGTTATAATCATGGTCGTGGTTATTATAATCATATTCGTGGTTGTTATAATCATAGTCGTAGTTGTTATAATCTTGGTCTTGGGTGTTATAATCATATTCGTGGATGTTATAATCATGGTCGTGGTTGTTATAATCATAGTCGTGGTTGTTATAATCATGGCCGTGGTTGTTATAATTATGGTCGTGGTTGTTATAATCGATGTCTTGGTTGTTATAATCATAGTCGTGGTTGTTATAATCATGGTCGTGATTGTTATAATCATTGTCGTGGTTGTATAATCATAGTCGTGGTTGATATATTTATGGTCGTGGTTGTTATAATCATAGTCGTGGTTGTTATAATCATGGTCGTGGTTGTTATAATCATAGTCATGTTTGTTATAATCATAGTCTTGGTTGTTATAATCATTGTCGTCGATGTTATATTCATGATGATGCTTGTTATAATCAGGGTCGTGCTTGTTGTAATCATAGTCGTGGTTGTTATAATCATGGCCGTGGTTGTTATAATTATGGTCGTGGTTGTTATAATCGTTGTCTTGGTTATTATAATCATAGTCGTTGTTGTTATAATCATTGTCGTGGTTGTTATAATCATGGCCGTGGTTGTTATAATTATGGTCGTGGTTGTTACAATCATTTTCTTGGTTGTTATAATCATTGTCGTGGTTGTTATAATCATGGTCGTGATTGTTATAATCATTGTCGTGGTTGTTATAATCATAGTCGTGGTTGATATAATTATGGTCGTGGTTGTTATAATCATGGTCGTGGTTGTTATAATCATGGTCGAGGTTGTTATAATCATGTCGTGGTTGTTATAATCATGCTCGTGGTTGTTATAATAAAGTCGTGGTTGTATAATCATGCTCGTGGTTGTTATACTAATGCTCGTGGACGTTATAATCGTGGTTGTTATATTCATGGTCGTGCTTGTTATATTCATAGTCGTGGTTGTTATTATCGTTGGTGATGTTATAATGGTCATTATCGTGGTTGTTATAATATAATCATGGTAGTGGGTCATGTGGTTGTTATAATCATATCATAGTCGTGGTTGTTATAATCATGGTCGTCGTGTTGATATATCATGGTCATAGTGTTGTTATAATCATGGTTGGGTTATAATCAATCGTTGTTGATAATCATGGTCGTCGGTTGTTATAATCATGGTCGTGGTTGTTATGATCATAGTCGTGGTTATTATGATCATAGTCGTCGTTGTTATAATCATGGTCGAGGTTGTTATAATCATGGTCGTGGTTGTTTTAATCAAGGTAGTGGTTGTTATAATTATGGTCGTGGTAGTTATAATCATAGTCGTGGTTGCTATAATCATGGCCATGGTTATTATATTCATGGTGGTGCTTGTTATAATCATAGTCGTGGCTGTTATAATCATGGTCGTGGTTGTAATAATCATGCTCGTGGTTGTTATAATAATGGTCGTGGTTGTTATAATCATGGTCGTGGTTGTTATAATCATAGTCGTGGTTGTTATAATCATGGTCGTGGGTGATATAATCATAGTCGTGGTTATTATAATCATGGTCGTGCTTATTATAATCATGGTCCTGGTTTTTATAATCATGGTCGTGGTAGTTATAATCATGGTCGTTGTTGTTATAATCATAGTTGGGTGATATAATCATAGTCGTCGTTGTTATAATCATGGATGGGTGATATAATTAAAGTCGTGGTTGTTAAAATCTTGGTCGTGGTTGTTATGATCATGGTAGTGGTTGTTATAATCATGGTCGTGGTTGTTATGATCATAGTCTGGTTCTTATGATCATAGTCGTGGTTGTTATAATCATGGGCGTAGTTGTTATAATCATAGTCGTGGTTGTTATAATCATAGTCGTGGTTGCTATAATCATGGTCGTGGGTGATATAAATCATAGTCGTGGTTGTTATAATCAAAGCCGTGGTTGTTATAATCATGGTCGTGGTTGCTATAATCATAGTCGTGATTGTTAAAATCATGATTGGGTGATATAATCAAAGTCGTGGTTGTTAAATTCTTGGTCGTGGTTATTATAACCATGGTCGTGGTTGTTATGATCACAGTCGTGGTTCTTAAAATCATAGTCGTGGTTGTAATAATCATGGGCGTGGTTGTTATAATCATGGTCGTGGTTGTTATAATCAGGGTCGTGGTTGTTAAAATCATGGACGTGGTTGCTATAAGGAGGGTCGTGATTGTTATACTCATAGTCGTGGTTGTTATAATAATGGTCATGGTTGTTAAAATCACAGTCTTGATTGTTATAATCATAGACGTGGTTGTTATAATGATGGCCGTGGTTGTTATATTCATGGTGGTGCTTGTTATAATCATAGTCGTGGCTGTTATAATCATGGTCGTGGTTGTTATAATCATGCTCTTGGTTGTTATAATCATAGTCGTGGTTGTTATAATCATGGTCGTGGGTGATATAATCATAGTCGTGGTTGTTATAATCATGGTCGTGCTTATTAATATCATGGTCCTGGTTTTTATAATCATGGTCGTGGTAGTTATAATCATGGTCGTTGTTGTTATAAATCATAGTTGGGTGATATAATCATAGTCGTGGTTGTTATAATCATGGATGGGTGATATAATCAAAGTCGTGGTTGTTAAAATCTTGGTCGTGGTTGTTATAATCATGGTAGTGGTTTTTATAATCATGCTCGTGGTTGTGATAATCATGCTCGTGGTTGTTATAATCGTGGTCCTTTTTGTTATAATCATGTTCGTGGTTGTTATAATCATGGTCGTGGTTGTTATAATCATTGCTGTGGTTGTTATATTCATGGTCGTGGTTGTTATAATCATGGTCGCGGTTGTCATAATCATTGTCGTGGTTGTTATAATCATAGTCGTGGTTGTTATAATCAAGGTCGTGGTTGTTATAATCATTATCGTGATTATTATAATCATATTCGTGGTTGTTATAATCATGGTAGTGGTTGTTATAATCATGGTCGTGGTTGTTATGATCATAGTTGTGGTTCTTATGATCATAGTCGTGGTTGTTATAATCATGGGCGTGGTTGTTTTAATCATAGTCGTGGTTGTTATAATCATAGTCGTGGTTGCTATAAGCATGGTCGTGGGTGATATAATCGTAGTCGTGGTTGTTATAATCAAGGCCGTGGTTGTCATAATCATGGTCTTTGTAGCTATAATGATAGTCGTGATTGTTAAAATCATGGTTGGGTAATATATTCAAAGTCGTGGTTGTTAAATTCTTGGTCGTAGTTGTTATAATCATGGTTGTGGTTGCTAGAATCATTGTCGTAGTTGTCAAAATCATGGTCGTGATTGTTATAATCATAGTCGTAGTTGTTTTATTCATGGTCGTGGTTGTTATAATCATGGTCGTGGTTGTTATAATCATGGTCGTGGTTGTTATAATCATGGTCTTGGTTGTTATAATGAGTCGTGGTTGTTATAATCATGGTCGTGGTTGTTATAATCATGGTCGTGGTTGCTATAATCATAGTCGTGAATGTTATAATCATGGTTGCGGCTGTTATAATCATGGTTGGGTGATAAAATCAAAGTCGTGGTTGTTAAAATCTTGGTCGTGGTTGTTATAATCAAGGTCGTGGTTGTTATAATCATGGTCGTGGTTGTTATGATCACAGCCGTGGTTCTTATGATCATAGTCGAGGTTGTTATAATCATAGGCTTGGTTGTTATAATCATTGTCCTTTTTGTTATAATCATGTTCGTGGTTGTTATAATTGTGGTCGTTGTTGTTATGATCATATTCGTGGTTGTTATAATCATGGTCGTGGTTGTCATAATCATGGTCGTGGTTGTTGTAATCATAGTCGTGGTTGCTATAATGTTGATCGTGATTGTTATAATCATAGTCGTGGATGTTATAATCATGGTCGTGGTTGTTATAATGATACTCGAGGTTGTTATAATCATGTTTGGGTGATATAATTATAGTCGTGGTTGTTATAATCATGGACATGGTTGTTTTAATCATGGTCGTGGTTGTTATAATGATGGTCGTGGTTGTTATAAAGATGGTCGTGGCTGTTATAATCCTGGTCGTCGTTGTTATAATCATAGTCGTGGTTGTTATAATCATGGTCGTGGTTGTTATATTCATTGTGGTGCTTGTTATAAACATAGTCGTGGTTGTTATAATCGTGGTCGTGGTTGTTATAATCATGGTAGTGGTTGTTATAATTATGGCCGTGGCTGTTATATTCATGGTCGTGGTTGTTATAATCATGGTCGTGGTTGTTATAATCATACTCGTGGTTGTTATAATCATGGTCGTGGTTGTCATAATCATAGTCATGGTTGTTGTAATCATAGTCGTGGTTGCTATAATGATAATAGTGGTTGTTATAATCATTGTCCTGGTTGTTATAATCATGGTCGTGGTTGCTATATATGGTTGGGTGATATAAAGAAAGTCGTGGTTGTTGTAATCATGGTCGTGGTTGTCATAATCATGGTTGTGGTTGTTGTAATCATGGTCGTGGTTGTCATAATCATAGTCGTGGTTGTTGTAATCATAGTCGTGGTTGCTATAATGATAATAGTGGTTGATATAATCATTGTCCTGGTTGTTATAATCATGGTCGTGGTTGCTATAATCATGGTTGGGTGATATAAAGAAAGTCGTGGTTGTTATAATCATGGTCGTGGTTGTTATATTCTTGGTCGTGGTTGTAATAATCATGGCCGTGGTTTTTATAATCATGGTCGTGGTTGTTATAATCATGGCTGTGGTTTTTATAATCATGGTCGTGGTTGTTATAATCTTGGTCATGCTTTTTTTATGGTCGTGGTTGTTATAATTATAGTCGTGATTGTTATATGCATGGTCGTGCTTGTTATATTTATGGTCATGCTTGTTATAATCATAGTCGAATTTGTTATAATCAGGTCATGCTTGTTATAATCATGCTCGTGGTTGTTATAATAATGTTTGTGGATGTTATAATCATGATCGTGGTTGTATAATGATGGTCGTGGTTGTTATAATCATGGTCGTGGTTATTATAATCATAGTCGTGGTTGTTATAATCATAGTCGTAGTTGTTATAATCATGGTCTTGGTTGTTATAATCATATTCGTGGATGTTATAATCATGGTCGTGGTTGTTATAATCATAGTCGTGGTTGTTATAATCATGGCCGTGGTTGTTATAATTATGGTCGTGGTTGTTATAATCGATGTCTTGGTTGTTATAATCATAGTCGCGGTTGTTATTATCATGGTCGTGATTGTTATAATCATTGTCGTGGTTGTTATAATCATAGTCGTGGTTGATATATTTATGGTCGTGGTTGTTATAATCATATTCGTGGTTGTTATAATCATGGTCGTGGTTGTTATAATCATAGTCATGTTTGTTATAATCATAGTCGTGGTTGTTATAATCATGGTCGTCGATGTTATATTCATGGTGATGCTTGTTATAATCAGAGTCGTGCTTGTTGTAATCATAGTCGTGGTTTTTATAATCATGGCCGTGGTTGTTATAATTATGGTCGTGGTTGTTATAATCGTTGTCTTGGTTGTTATAATCATAGTCGTTGTTGTTATAATCATAGTCGTGGTTGTTATAATCATGGCCGTGGTTGTTATAATTATGGTCGTGGTTGTTACAATCGTTGTCTTGGTTGTTATAATCATTGTCGTGGTTGTTATAATCATGGTCGTGATTGTTATAATCATTGTCGTGGTTGTTATAATCATAGTCGTGATTGATATATTTATGGTCGTGGTTGTTATAATCATGGTCGTGGTTGTTATAATCATGGTCGAGGTTGTTATAATCAGGGTCGTGGTTGTTATAATCATAGTCGTGGTTGTTATAATCATGCTCGTGGTTGTTATAATAAAGTCGTGGTTGTAATAATCATGCTCGTGGTTGTTATACTGATGCTCGTGGACGTTATAATCATGGTCGTGGTTGTTATATTCATGGTCGTGCTTGTTATAATCATAGTCGTGGTTGTTATTATCGTTGGCGTGATTGTTATAATCATGGTAGTGGTTGTTATAATCATTATCGTGGTTGTTATAATCATGGTTGGGTGATATAATCATAGTCGTGGTTGTTATAATCATGGTCGTGGCTGTTATAATCATAGTCGTGGTTGTTATAATCATGGTTGGGTGATATAATCATAGTCGTGGTTGATATAATCATGGTCGTGGTTGTTATAATCATTATCGTGGTTGTTATAATCATGGTTGGCTGATATAATCAAAGTCGTTGTTGATATATTCATGGTCTTGGTTATATAATCATGGTCGTGGTTGTTATAATCATGGTCGTGGTTGTTATGATCATAGTCGTGGTTATTATGATCATAGTCGTCGTTGTTATAATCATGGTCGAGGTTGTTATAATCATGGTCGTGGTTGTTTTAATCAAGGTAGTGGTTGTTATAATTATGGTCGTGGTAGTTATAATCATAGTCGTGGTTGCTATAATCATGGCCGTGGTTATTATATTCATGGTGGTGCTTGTTATAATCATAGTCGTGGCTGTTATAATCATGGGCGTGGTTGTTATAATCATGCTCGTGGTTGTTATTATAATGGTCGTGGTTGTTATAATCATGGTCGTGCTTATTATAATCATGGTCCTGGTTTGTATAATCATGGTCGTGGTAGTTATAATCATGGTCGTTGTTGTTATAATCATAATTGGGTGATATAATCATAGTCGTGGTTGTTATAATCATGGATGGGTGATATGATTAAAGTCGTGGTTGTTAAAATCTTGGTCGTGGTTGTTATGATCATGGTAGTGGTTGTTATAATCATGGTCGTGGTTGTTATGATCATAGTCTGGTTCTTATGAAAATAGTCGTGGTTGTTATAATCATGGGCGTAGTTGTTATAATCATACTCGTGGTTGTAGTAATCATAGTCGTGGTTGCTATAATCATGGTCGTGGTTGCTATAATCATAGTCGTGATTGTTAAAATCATGGTTGGGTGTTATAATCAAAGTCGTGGTTGTTAAATTCTTGGTCGTGGTTATTATAACCATGGTCGTGGTTGTTATGATCACAGTCGTGGTTCTTATAATCATAGTCGTGGTTGTTATAATCATGGGCGTGGTTGTTATAATCATGGTCGTGGTTGTTATAATCAGGGTCGTGGTTGTTAAAATCATGGACGTGGTTGTTATAAGGAGGGTCGTGGTTGCTATAATCATAGTCGTGGTTGTTATAATAATGGTCGTGGTTGTTAAAATCACAGTCTTGATTGTTATAATCATAGACGTGGTTGTTATAATAATGGCCGTGGTTGTTATATTCATGGTGGTGCTTGTTATAATCATAGTCGTGGCTGTTATAATCATGGTCGTGGTTGTTATAATCATGCACTTGGTTGTTATAATCATAGTCGTGGTTGTTATAATCATGGTCTCAGGGTGATATAATCATAGTCGTGGTTGTTATAATCATGGTCGTGCTTATTATTATCATGGTCCTGGTTTTTATAAGCATGGTCGTGGTAGTTATAATCATGGTCGTTGTTGTTATAAATCATAGTTGGGTGATACAATCATAGTCGTGGTTGTTATAATCATGGATGGGTGATATAATCAATGTCGTGGTTGTTAAAATCTTGGTCGTGGTTGTTATAATCATGGTAGTGGTTGTTATAATCATGCTCGTGGTTGTTATAATCATGCTCGAGGTTGTTATAATCATGGTCCTTTTCGTTATAATCATGTTCGTGGTTGTTATAATCATGGTCGTGGTTGTTGTAATCATAGTCGTGGTTGCTATAATATTGATCGTGATTGTTATAATCATAGTCGTGGATGTTATAATCATGGTCGTGGTTGTTATAATGATAATCGAGGTTGTTATAATCATGGTTGGGTGATATAATTATAGTCGTGGTTGTTATAATCATGGTCGTGGTTGTTTTAATCATGGTCGTGGTTGTTATAATGATGGTCGTGGTTGTTATAATGATGGTCGTGGCTGTTATAATCCTGGTCGTCGTTGTTATAATCATAGTCGTGGTTGTTATAATCATGGTAGTGGTTGTTATATTCATTGTGGTGCTTGTTATAATCATAGTCGTGGTTGTTATAATCGTGGTCGTGGTTGTTATAATCATGGTCGTGGTTGTTATAATCATGGCCGTGGCTGTTATATTCACGGTCGTGGTTGTTATAATCATGGTCGTGGTTGTTATAATCATACTCGTGGTTGTTATAATCATGGTCGTGGTTGTCATAATCATAGTCATGGTTGTTGTAATCATAGTCGTGGTTGCTAAAATGATAATAGTGGTTGTTATAGTCATTGTCCTTGTTGTTATAATCATGGTCGTTGTTGCTACAATCATGGTTGGGTGATATAATGAAAGTCGTGGTTGTTATAATCATGGTCGTGGTTGTTATATTCATGGTCGTGGTTGTTATAATCATGGTCGTGGTTTTTATAATCATAGTCGTGGTTGTTATAATCATGGTCATGCTTGTTATAAATATAGTCGTGGTTGTTATAATCATAGTCGTGATTGTTATATTCATGGTCGTGCTTGTTATATTTATGGGCATGCTTGTTATAATCATAGTCGAATTTGTTATAATCAGGTCATGCTTGTTATAATCATGCTCGTGGTTGTTATAATAATGTTTGTGGATGTTATAATCATGATCGTGGTTGTATAATCATGGTCGTGGTTGTTATAAGCATGGTCGTGGTTATTATAATCATAGTCGTGGTTGTTATAATCATAGTCGTGCTTGTTATAATCATGGTCGTGGTTGTTATAATCATATTCGTGGATGTTATTATCATAGTCGTGGTTGTTATAATCATAGTCGTGGTTGTTATAATCATGGCCGTGGTTGTTATAATTATGGTCTTGGTTGTTATAATCGATGTCTTGGTTGTTATAATAATAGTCGTGGTTGTTAAAATCATGGTCGTGATTGTTATAATCATAGTCGGGGTTGTTATAATCATGCTCGTGGTTGTTATAATCATAGTCGTGGTTGTTACAATCATGGTCGTGTTTGTTATAATCATGGTCTTGGTTGTTATAAACATTGTCCTTTTTGTTATAATCATGTTCGTGGTTGTTATAATGTTGGTCGTGGTTGTTATGATCATACTCGTGGTTGTTATAATCATGGTCGTGGTTGTCATAATCATGGTCGTGGTTGTTGTAATCATGGTCGTGGTTGTCATAATCATAGTCGTGGTTGTTGTAATCATAGTCGTGGTTGCTATAATGATAATAGTGGTTGTTATAATCATTGTCCTAGTTGTAATAATCATGGCCGTGGTTTTTATAATCATGGTCGTGGTTGTTATAATCATGGCCGTGGTTTTTTGTAATCATGGTCGTGGTTGTTATAATCATGGTCATGCTTTTTTTTTATGGGCGTGGTTGTTATGATCATAGTCGTGATTGTTATATGCATGGTCGTGCTTGTTATATTTATGGTCATGCTTGTTATTATCATAGTCGAATTTGTTATAATCAGGTCATGCTTGTTATAATCATTCTCGTGGTTGTTATAATATTGTTTGTGGATGTTATAATCATGATCGTGGTTGTATAATGACGGTCGTGGTTGTTATAATCATGGTCGTGGTTATTATAATCATAGTCGTGGTTGTTATAATCATAGTCGTAGTTGTTATAATCATGGTCTTGGTTGTTATAATCATATTCGTGGATGTTATAATCATGGTCGTGGTTGTTATAATCATAGTCGTGGTTGTTATAATCATGGCCGTGGTTGTTATAATTATGGTCGTGGTTGTTATAATCAATGTCTTGGTTGTTATAATCATAGTCGTGGTTGTTATAATCATGGTCGTGGTTGTTATAATCATTGTCGTGGTTATTATAATCATAGTCGTGGTTGATATATTTATGGTCGTGGTTGTTATAATCATAGTCGTGGTTGTTATAATCATGGTCGTGGTTGTTAAAATCATAGTCATGTTTGTTATAATCATAGTCGTGGTTGTTATAATCATGGTCGTCGATGATATATTCATGGTGATGCTTGTTATAATCAGAGTCGTGCTTGTTGTAATCATAGTCATGGTTGTTATAATCATGGCCGTGGTTGTTATAATTATGGTCGTGGTTGTTATAATCGTTGTCTTGGTTGTAATAATCATAGTCGTTGTTGTTATAATCATAGTCGTGGTTGTTATAATCATGGCCGTGGTTGTTATAATTATGGTCGTGGTTGTTACAATCGTTGTCTTGGTTGTTATAATCATTGTCGTGGTTGTTATAATCATGGTCGTGATTGTTATAATCAATGTCGTGGTTGTTATAATCATAGTCGTGGTTGATATATTTATGGTCGTGGTTGTTATAATCATGGTCGTGGTTGTTATAATCATGGTCGAGGTTGTTATAATCAGGGTCGTGGTTGTTATAATCATAGTCGTGGTTGTTATAATCATGCTCGTGGTTGTTATAATAAAGTCGTGGTTGTAATAATCATGCTCGTGGTTGTTATACTAATGCTCGTGGACGTTATAATCATTGTCGTGGTTGTTATATTCATGGTCGTGCTTGTTATATTCATAGTCGTGGTTGTTATTATCGTTGTCGTGATTGTTATTTTCATGGTAGTGGTTGTTATAATCATTATCGTGGTTGTTGTAATCATGGTTGGGTGATATAATCATAGTCGTGGTTGTTATAATCATGGTCGTGGTTGTTATAATCATAGTCGTGGTTGTTATAATCATGGTTGGGTGATATAATCATAGTCGTGGTTGTTATAATCATGGTCGTGGTTGTTATAATCATTATCATGGTTGTTATAATCATGGTTGGGTGATATAATCAAAGTCGTTGTTGTTATAATCATGGTTGGGTGATATAATCAAAGTCGTTGTTGTTATATTCATGGTCTTGGTTTTATAATCATGGTCGTGGTTGTTATAATCATGGTCGTGGTTGTTATGATCATAGTCGTGGTTATTATGATCATAGTCGTCATTGTTATAATCATGGTCGAGGTTGTTATAATCATGGTCGTGGTTGTTTTAATCAAGGTAGTGGTTGTTATAATTATGGTCGTGGTAGTTAAAATCATAGTCGTGGTTGCTATAATCATGGCCGTGGTTATTATATTCATGGTGGTGCTTGTTATAATCATAGTCGTGGCTGTTATAATCATGGTCGTGGTTGTTATAATCATGCTCGTGGTTGTTATAATAATGGTCGTGGTTGTTATAATCATGGTCGTGGTTGTTATAATCATAGTCGTGGTTGTTATAATCATGGTCGTGGTTGTTATGAATATAGTCGTGGTTATTATGATCATAGTCGTCGTTGTTATAATCATGGTCGAGGTTGTTATAATCATAGTCGTGGTTGTTTTAATCAAGGTAGTGGTTGTTATAATTATGGTCATGGTAGTTAAAATCATAGTCGTGGTTGTTATGATCATGGTAGTGGTTGTTATAATCATGGTCGTGGTTGTTATGATCATACTCTGGTTGTTATGATCATAGTCGTGGTTGTTATAATCATAGTCGTGGTTGCTATAATCATGGTCGTGGGTGATATAAATCATAGTCGTGGTTGTTATAATCAAGGCCGTGGTTGTTATAATCATGGTCGTGGTTGCTATAATCATAGTCGTGATTGTTAAAATCATGGTTGGGTGATATAATCAAAGTCGTGGTTGTTAAATTCTTGGTCGTGGTTATTATAACCATGGTCGTGGTTGTTATGATCACAGTCGTGGTTCTTATAATCATAGTCGTGGTTGTTATAATCATGGGCGTGGTTGTTAAAATCACAGTCGTGATTGTTATACTCATGGTCGTGGTAGTTATAATCAGGGTCGTGGTTGTTACAATCATGGACGTGGTTGTTATAAGGAGGGTCGTGGTTGTTATAATCATAGTCGTGGTTGTTATAATTATTGTCGTGGTTGTTAATATCACAGTCGTGATTGTTATAATCATAGACGTGGTTGTTATTATGATGGTCATGGTTGTTATATTCATGGTGGTGCTTGTTATAATCATAGTCGTGGCTGTTATAATCATGGTCGTGGTTGTTATAATCATGCTCTTGGTTGTTATAATCATAGTGGTGGTTATTATAATACTGGTCGTCGTTGTTATAATCATAGTCGTGAGTGTTATAATCATAGTCGTGGTTGTTGTATTCATGGTCGTGGTTGCTATAATCATGGTCGTGATTGTTATAATGATTGTCGAGGTTGTTATAATCATGGTTGGGTGATAAAATTATAATCGTGGTTTTTATAATCATGGTCGTGGTTGTTATAATTATGGTCCTGGTTGTTATAATCATGGTCGTGGCTGTTATAATCATGGTCGTGGTTGTTATAATCATGGTTGTGGTTGTTATAATCATGGTCGTGGTTGCTTTAATCATGGTCGTGGTTGTTATAATCATGGTCATGGTTGTAATAATCATGGTCGTGGTTGCTATAATAATGGTCGTGGTTGTTATAATCATGGTTGGGTGATATAATCAAAGTTTGGTTGTTATAATCTTGGTCGTGGTTGTTATAATCATGGCCCTGGTTGATATAATCATGGTCGTAATTGTTGTTATAATCATGGTAGTGGTTGTTATAATAATGTTCGTGGTTGTTATGATCATAGTCGTTGTTCTTATGATCATAGTCGTGGTTGTTATAATCATGGGCGTGGTTGTTATAATCATAGTGGTGGTTATTATAATACTGGTCGTCGTTGTTATAATCATAGTCGTGAGTGTTATAATCATAGTCGTGGTTGTTGTATTCATGGTCGAGTTGCTATAATCATGGTCGTGATTGTTATAATGACTGTCGAGGTTGTTATAATCATGGTTGGGTGATAAAATTATAGTCGTGGTTTTTATAATCATGGTCGTGGTTGTTATAATTATGGTCGTGGTTGTTATAATCATGGTCGTGGCTGTTATAATCATGGTCGTGGTTGTTATAATCATGGTTGTGGTTGTTATAATCATGGTCGTGGTTGCTTTAATCATGGTCGTGGTTGTTATAATCATGGTCATGGTTGTAATAATCATGGTCGTGGTTGCTATAATCATGGTCGTGGTTGTTATAATCATGGTTGGGTGATATAATCAAAGTTTGGTTGTTATACTCTTGGTCGTGGTTGTTATAATCATGGCCCTGGTTGCTATAATCATGGTCGTAATTGTTGTTATAATCATGGTAGTGGTTGTTATAATAATGTTCGTCGTTGTTATGATCATAGTCGTTGTTCTTATGATCATAGTCGTGGTTGTTATAATCATGGGCGTGGTTGTTATAATCATAGTCGTGGTTGTTATAATCATAGTCGTGGTTGCTATAATCATGGTCGTGGGTGATATAATCATAG
Source organism: Homarus americanus (assembly GCF_018991925.1). Lineage (NCBI taxonomy): Eukaryota > Metazoa > Arthropoda > Malacostraca > Decapoda > Nephropidae > Homarus > Homarus americanus. Next base: position 26,238 of record NW_024713462.1, on the reverse strand, counting down.
TCGTGGTTGTTATAATCAAGGCCGTGGTTGTTATAATCATGGTCGTGGTTGCTATACTCATAGTCGTGATTGTTAAAATCATGGTTGGGTGATATAATCAAAGTCGTGGTTGTTAAATTCTTGGTCGTGGTTATTATAACCATGGTCGTGGTTGTTATAATCATTGTTGTGGTTGTTATAACCATGGTTGTGGTTGCTATAATCATGGTCGTGGTTGTTAAAATTATAGTCGTGGTTGTTATAATCATTGTCGTGGGTGATAAAATCATAGTCGTGGTTGTTATAATAATGGTTGTGGTTGTTATAATCATGGTCGTGGTTGTTATGAATATAGTCGTAGGTGTTATAATCATAGTCGTGGTTGTTATATTCATGGTCGTTGTTGTTATAATCATGGCCGTGGTTTTATGATCATAGTCGTAGGTGTTATAATCATGGTCGTGGTTGCTATAATCATGGTCGTGGTTGTTATAATCATGGTTGTGGTTGTTATAATCATGGTCGTGGTTGCTATAATCATGGTCGTGGTTGTTATAATCATGGTTGTGGTTGTTATAATCATGGTCCTCAATGTCAAAATCATGGTCGTGGGTGTTATAATCATGGTCGTGGTTGTTATAATGATACTCGAGGTTGTTATAATCATGGTTGGGTGATATAATTATAGTCGTGGTTGTTATAATCATGGTCGTGGTTGTTTTAATCATGGTCGTGGTTGTTATAATGATGGTCGTGGTTGTTATAATGATGGTCTTGGCTTTTATAATCCTGGTCGTCGTTGTTATAATCATAGTCGTGGTTGTTATAATCATGGTCGTGGTTGTTATATTCATTGTGGTGCTTGTTACAATCATAGTCGTGGTTGTTATAATCGTGGTCGTGGTTGTTATAATCATGGTCGTGGTTGTTATAATCATGGCCGTGGCTGTTATATTCACGGTCGTGGTTGTTATAATCATGGTCGTGGTTGTTATAATCATAATCGTGGATCGTGGGTTGTTATAATCATAGTCGTGGTTGTTATAATCAGGGCCGTGGTTGTTATAATTATGGTCTTGGTTGTTATAATCGATGTCTTGGTTGTTATAATCATAGTCGTGGTTGTTAAAATCATGGTCGTGATTGTTATAATCATAGTCGGGGTTGTTATAATCATGCTCGTGGTTGTTATAATCATGGTCGTGGTTGTTACAATCATGGTCGTGTTTGTTATAATCATGGTCTTGGTTGTTATAAACATTGTCCTTTTTGTTATAATCATGTTCGTGGTTGTTATAATGTTGGTCGTGGTTGTCATAATCATGGTCGTGGTTGTTGTAATCATGGTCGTGGTTGTCATAATCATAGTCGTGGTTGTTGTAATCATAGTCGTGGTTGCTATAATGATAATAGTGGTTGTTATAATCATTGTCCTGGTTGTAATAATCATGGCCGTGGTTTTTATAATCATGGTCCTGGTTGCTATAATCATGGCCGTGGTTTTTTGTAATCATGGTCGTGGTTGTTATAATCATGGTCATGCTTTTTTTTTATGGTCGTGTTGTTATAATCATAGTCGTGATTGTTATATGCATGGTCGTGCTTGTTATATTTATGGTCATGCATGTTATAATCATAGTCGAATTTGTTATAATCAGGTCATGCTTCTTATAATCATTCTCGTGGTTGTTATAATAATGTTTGTGGATGTTATAATCATGATCGTGGTTGTATAATGATGGTCGTGGTTGTTATAATCTTGGTCGTGGTTATTATAATCATAGTCGTGGTTGTTATAATCATAGTCGTAGTTGTTATAATCATGGTCGTGGTTGTTATAATCATATTCGTGGATGTTATAATCATGGTCGTGGTTGTTATAATCATAGTCGTGGTTGTTATAATCATGGCCGTGGTTGTTATAATTATGGTCGTGGTTGTTATAATCAATGTCATGGTTGTATAATCATAGTCGTGGTTGTTATAATCATGGTCGTGGTTGTTATAATCATTGTCGTGGTTGTTATAATCATAGTCGTGGTTGATATATTTATGGTCGTGGTTGTTATAATCATAGTCGTGGTTGTTATAATCATGGTCGTGGTTGTTATAATCATAGTCATGTTTGTTATAATCATAGTCGTGGTTGTTATAATCATGGTCGTCGATGTTATATTCATGGTGATGCTTGTTATAATCAGAGTCGTGCTTGTTGTAATCATAGTCGTGGTTTTTATAATCATGGCCGTGGTTGTTATAATTATGGTCGTGGTTGTTATAATCGTTGTCTTGGTTGTTATAATCATAGTCGTTGTTGTTATAATCATAGTCGTGGTTGTTATAATCATGGCCGTGGTTGTTATAATTATGGTCGTGGTTGTTACAATCGTTGTCTTGGTTGTTATAATCATTGTCGTGGTTGTTATAATCATGGTCGTGATTGTTATAATCAATGTCGTGGTTGTTATAATCATAGTCGTGGTTGATATATTTATGGTCGTGGTTGTTATAATCATGGTCGTGGTTGTTATAATCATGGTCGAGGTTGTTATAATCAGGGTCGTGGTTGTTATAATCATAGTCGTGGTTGTTATAATCATGCTCGTGGTTGTTATAATAAAGTCGTGGTTGTAATAATCATGCTCGTGGTTGTTATACTGATGCTCGTGGACGTTATAATCATGGTCGTGGTTGTCATAATCATAGTCGTGGTTGTTATTATCGTCGTGATTGTTATAATCATGGTGTCATGTCGTGTTGTTATAATCATAGCGGTGGTTGTTATAATCCTGGTCGTCGTTGTTATAATCATAGTTGTGATTGTTATATTCATAGTCGGGGTTGTTATAATCATGCTCGTGGTTGTTATAATCATGGTCGTGGTTGTTACAATCATGGTCGTGGTTGTTATAATCATACTCGTGGTTGTTATAATCATGGTCGTGGTTGTCATAATCATGGTCGTGGATGTTGTAATCATTGTAGTGGTTGCAATAATGTTGATGGTGATTGTTATAATCATCGTCGTGGTTGTTATAATCATGGTCGTGGTTGTTATAATCATGGTAGTGGTTGTTAAAATGATAGTCGAGGTTGTTATAATCATAGATGGGTGATATAATTATAGTCGTGGTTGTTATAATGATAGTCGTGGTTGTTATAATGATGGTCGTGGTTGTTAAAATCATGGTCGTGGTTGTTATAATCATGGTCGTCGTTGTTATAATCCTGGTCGTCGTTGTTAAAATCATAGTCGTGGTTGTTATAATCATGGTCGTGGTTGTTATATTCATGGTGGTGCTTGTTATAATCATAGTCGTGGTTGTTATAATCATGGTCGTGGTTTTTATAATCATGGTGGTGGATGTTATAATCATGCTCGTGGTTGTTATAATCAAGCTCGTGGTTGTTATAATCATGGTCTTTTTTGTTATAATCATGGTCGTGGTTGTTATAATCATGGTCGTGGTTGTTATAATCATGGCCGTGGTTGTTATATTCATGGTCGTGGTTGTTATAATCATGGTCGTGGTTGCTATAATCATATTCGTGGTTGTTATAATCATGGTCGTGGTTGTCATATTCATGGTCGTGGTTGTTATAATCATTGTCCTGGTTGTTATATTCATGGTCGTGGTTGTTATAATCATGGTCGTGGTTGTTATATTCATGGTCGTGGTAGTTATAATCATGGTCGTGGTTGTTATAATCATAGTCGTGATTACGATCATAGTTGTGGTTGTTATCATCATTGTCGTAAGTGTTATAATCATGGTCGTGGTTGTTATAATCATGGTCGTGGTTGTTTTAATCTTGGCCGTGGTTGTTATAATTATGGTTGTGGTTGTCATAATCATTGTCGTGGTTGTTATAATCATAATCGTGGTTGTTATAATCAGGGTCGTGGTTGTTATAATCATTATCGTGATTGTTATAATCATAGTCGTGGTTGTCATAATCATGGTCGTGGTTGTTATAATCAACGTCGTGGTTCATATAATCATGGTCGTTGTTGTTATAATAATGGTCGTGGTTGTTATATTCATAGTCGTGATTATGATCATGGTTGTGGTTGTTATAATCATGGTCGTAAGTGTTATAATCATGGTCGTGGTTGTTATAATTATGGTCGTGGTTCTTTTAATCATGGCCGTGGTTGTTATAATTATGGTCGTGGTTGTCATAATCATTGTCGTGGTTGTTATAATCATAGTCGTGGTTGTTATAATCAAGGTCGTGGTTGTTATAATCATTATCGTGATTGTTATAATCATAGTCGTGGTTGTTATAATCATGGTCGTGGTTGTTATAATCATGGTCGTGGTTGATATAATCATGGTCGTGGTTGTTATAATCATGGTCGTGGTTGTTATAATCAGGGTCGTGGTTGTTATAATCATACTCGTGGTTGTTATAATAATGGTCGTGGTTGTTATAATCATAGTCGTGATTGATATAATCATAGTTGTCGTAGTTATAATCATGGCCGTGGTTGTTATATTCATGGTGGTGCTTGTTATAATCATAGTCGTGGTTCTTATAATCATGGTCGTGGTTTTATAATCATGGTCGTGGTTGTTATGATCAAAGTCGTGGTTGTTATAATCATGGTTGGGTGATATAATCATAGTCGTGGATGTTATAATCATGGTCGTGGTTGTTATAGTCATAGTCGTGCTTATTATAATCATGGTTGTGGCTTTACAATCATGGACGTGGTTGTTATAATCATGGTCGTGGTTGTTATGATCAAAGTCGTGGTTATTATGATCATAGTCGTCGTTATTATAACCATGGGCGTGGTTGTTATAATCATGGTCGTGGTAATTATAATCATGGTCGTGGTTGTTATAATCATGGTTGTGGTTGTTATAATTATGGTCGTGGTTGTTATAATCATGGTCGTGGTTATTATAATAATGGTTGTGTTTCATATAATCATAGCATGGTTGTTATAATCATGGTCGTGGGTGATAAAATCAGAGTCGTGGTTGTTATAATCATGGTCGTGGTTGTTATAATCATGGTCATGGTTGTTAAAATCATGGTTCGGTGATATAATCAAAGTTTGGTTGTTATATTCTTGGTCGTGGTTGTTATAATCATAGTCGCGGTTGTTATAATCATGGTCATGGCTGTTATAATCATGGTCGTGGTTGCTTCAATCATGGTCGTGGTTGTTATAATCATGGTTGGGTGATGTAATCAAAGTTTGGTTGTTATAATCTTGGTCGTTGTTGTTATAATCATGGATGTGGTTGTTATATTCATGGTGGTGCTTGTTATAATCATAGTCGTGGCTGTTATAGTCATGGTCGTGGTTACTATAATCATGGTCGTGGTTGTTATAATCATGGTCGTGGTTGTTATAATCATAATCGTGGTTGTTATAGTCATACTCGTCGTTGTTATAATCATAGTCGTTGTTGTTATAAAAGTAGTCCTGATTGTTATAATCATGGTTGGGTGATATAATCAAAGTTTGGTCGTTATAATCTTGGTCATGGTTGTTATAATCATGGTCGAGGTTGTTATAATCATGTTTGGGTGATATAATCATAGTCGTGGTTGTTTTAATCATGGTCGTGATTGTTATAACCATGGTCGTGGTTGCTATAATCATAGTTGTGATTGTTATAATCATGGTTGGGTGATATAATCAAAGTCGTGGTTGCTTAAATCTTGGTCGTGGTTGTTATAATCATAGTCGCGGTTGTTATAATCATGGTTGGGTGATATAATCATAGTCGTGTTTGTTATAATCATGGTCGTGGTTGTTATAATCATGGTCGTGGTTGTTATAATCATGGTTGTGGTTGTTATAATCATGGTCGTGGTTGTTGTAATCATGGTCGTGGTTGTTATAATCATACTCGTGGTTGTTATAATCATTGTCCTGTTTGTTATAATCATGGTCGTGGTTGTTATAATCATGGTCCTTTTTGTTATAATCATGGTCGTGGTTGTTATAATCATGGTCTTGGTTGTTATAATCATGGTCGTGGTTGTTATAATCATACTCGTGGTTGTTATAATCATTGTCCTGTTTGTTATAATCATGGTCGTGGTTCTTATAATCATGGTCGTGGTTGTTATAATCATGGCCGTGGTTGTTATAATCATGCTCGTGGTTGCTATAATCATGGTCCTTTTTGTTATAATCATGGTCGTGGCTGTTATAATCATGCTCATGGTTGTTATAACCATGCTCGTGGTTGTTATAATCATAGTTGTAGTTGTTATAATCAAGGCCGTGATTGTTATATTCATGGTCGTGGTTGCTATAATCATGGTCGTGGTTGTTATAATCAAACTCGTGGTTGTTATAAACATGGTCGTGGTTGTCATAATTATGGTCGTGGTTGTTATAATCATTGTCCTGGTTGTTATAATCATGGTTGTGGTTGCTATAATCATGGTTGGGTGATACAATGAAAGTCGTGGTTGTTATAATCATGGACGTGGTTGTTATATTCATGGTCGTGGTTGTTATTATCATGGTCGTGGTTGTTATATTGAAGGTTGTAGTTGTTATAATCATGGTCGTGGTTGTTATAATCATGGTCGTGGTTGTTATATTGAAGGTTGTAGTTGTTATAATCATGGTCGTGGTTGTTATAATCATAGTCGTGATTATGATCATAGTTGTGGTTGTTATAATCATGGTCGTGATTGTTATAATCATGGTCGTGGTTGTTATAATCATGGTCGTGGTTGGTTTAATCATGGCCGTGGTTGTTGTAACTATGGTCGTGGTTGTCATAATCATTGTCGTGGTTGTTATAATCATGGTCGTGGTTGTTATAATAATGGTCGTGGTTGTTATAATCATAGTCGTGATTACGATCATGGTTGTGGTTGTTATAATCATTGTCGTGAGTGTTATAATCATGGTCGTGGTTGTTATAATGAGGGTCGTGGTTGTTATAATCATAGTCGTGATTGTTATAATCATATTCGTGGTTGCTATAATCATGGTCGTGGTTGTTATAATCGTAGTCGTGATTATAATCATAGTTGTGGTTGTTATAATCATGGTCGTGAGTGTTATAATCATGGTCGTGGTTGTTATAATCATGGTCGTCGTTGTTATAATCATGGTAGTGGTTGTTATAATAATGGTCGTGGTTGTTATAATCATAGTCGTGATTATGATCATAGTTGTGGTTGTTATAATCATGGTCATGGTTGTTTTAATCATGGCAGTGGTTGTTATAATTATGGTCGTGGTTGTCATAATCATTGTCGTGGTTATTATAATCATAGTCGTTGTTGTTATATTCAAGGTCGTGGTTGATATAATCATTATCGTGATTGTTATAATGATAGTCGTTGTTGTTATAACCATGGTCGTGGTTTTTATAATCATGGTCGTGGTTGATATAATCATGGACGTGGTTGATATAATCATGGTCGTGGTTGTTATATTCAGGGTCGTGGTTGTTATAATCATTGTCGTGGTTGTTATATTAATGGTCGTGGTTGTTATAATCAGTCGTGATTGTTATAATCATAGTTGTCGTTGCTATAATCATGGCCGTGGTTGTTATATTCATTGTGGTACTTGTTATAATCATAGTCGAGGTTATTATAATCATGGTCGTGGTTTAATAATCATGGTCGTGGTTGTTATGATCAAAGTCGTGGTTGTTATAATCATGGTCATGGTTGTTATAATCATGGTCGTGGTTGCTTTAATCATGGTCGTGGATGTGATAATCATGGTCATGGTTGTTATAATCATGGTCGTGGTTGCTTTAATCATGGTCGTGGTTGTTATAATCATGGTCATGTTTGTTATAATCATGGTCGTGGTTGCTATAATCATGGTCGTGGTTGTTATAATCATGGTTGGGTGATATAATCAAAGTTTGGTTGTAATATTCTTGGTCGTGGCTGTTATAATCATAGTCGCGGTTGTTATAATCATGGCCATGGTTGTTATAATCATGGTCGTGGTTGCTTTAATCATGGTCGTGGTTGTTATAATCATGGTCATGGTTGTTATAATTATGGTCGTGGTTGCTATAATCATGGTCGTGGTTGTTATAATCATGGTTGGGTGATATAATCAAAGTTTGGTTGTTATAATCTTGGTCGTGGTTGTTATAATCATGGCCGTGGTTGTTATATTCATGGTGGTGCTTGATATAATCATAGTCGTGGCTGTTATAATCACGGTCGTGGTTACTATAATCATGGTCGTGGTTGTTATAATCATGGTCGTGGTTGTTATAATCATAATCGTGGTTGTTATAATCATAGTCGTGGTTGTTATAATCATAGTCGTGGTTGTTATAAAAATAGACGTGATTGTTATAATCATGGTTGGGTGATATAATCAAAGTTTGGTTGTTATATTCTTGGTCATGGTTCTTATAATCATGGTCGTGATTGTTATAATCATGGTTGGGTGATATAATGAAAGTCGTGATTGTTATAATCATGGTCGTGGTTGTTATATTCATGGGCGTGGTTGATATAATCATGGTCATGGTTCTTATATTCATGGTCGTGGTTGTTATAATCATGGTCGTGGTTGTTATAATCATAGTCGTGATTATGATAATAGTTGTGGTTGTTATAATCATTGTCGTGAGTGTTATTATCATGGTCGTGGTTGTTATAACCATGGTCGTGGTTGTTTTAATCATGGCCGTAGTTGTTATAATTATGGTCGTGGTTGTCATAATCATTGTTGTGGTTGTTATAATCATAGTCGTGGTTGTTAAAAATAGTCGTGGTTGTTATAATCATGGATGGGTTATATAATCAAAGTTTGGTTGTTATAATCTTGGTCATGGTTGTTATAATCATGGTCGCGGTTGTTATAATCATGGTTGGGTGATATAATCATAGTCGTGGTTGTTATAATCATGGTCGAACTTGTTATAACCATGGTCGTGGTTGCTATAATCATAGTCGTGATTGTTATAATCATGGTTGGGTGATATAAAAAAAGTCGTGGTTGTTAAAATCTTGGTCGTGGTTGTTATAATCATAGTCGCGGTTGTTATAATCATGGTTGGGTGATATAATCATAGTTGTGGTTGCTATAATCATGGTCGTGGGTAATAAAATCAGATTCGTGGTTGTTATATTCATGGTCGTGGTTGTTATAATCATGGTTGGGTAATATAATCAAAGTTTGGTTGTTATAATCTTGGTCGTGGTTGTTATAATCATAGTCGCGGTTGTTATAATCATGGTTGGGTGATATAGTCATAGTCGTGGTTGTTATAATTATGGTCGTGGTTGTTATAATCAAGGTGTGGCTGCTAAAATCATAGTCGTGATTGTTATAATCATGGTTGGGTGATATTATCAAAGTCGTGGTTGTTAAAGTTTTGGTCGTGGTTGTTATAATCATGGTCGTGGTTGTTACAATCATGATCGAGGTTGTTATGATCATTGTCGTGGTTCTTATGATCATTGTTATGGTTGTTATAATCATGGGCGTCGTTGTTATAATCATGGTCTTGGTTGTTATAATCATGGTCGTGGTTGTTATAATCATGCTCGTGGTTGTTATAATCATGCTCGTGGTTGTTATAATCATAGTCCTTTTTGTTATAATCATGGTCGTGGATGTTTTAATCATGGTCGTGGTTGTTATAATCATGGTCGTGGTTGTTATAATCATACACGTGGTTGTTATAATCATTGTCCTGGTTGTTATAATCATGGTCGTGGTTGCTATAATCATGGTTGGGTGATATAATGAAAGTCGTGGTTGTTATAATCATGGTCATGGTTGTTATATTCATGGTCGTGGTTGTTATAATCATGGTCGTGGTTGTTATAATCATAGTCGTGATTATGATCATAGTTGTGGTTGTTATAATCATGGTCGTGAGTGTTATTATCATGGTCGTGGTTGATATAACCATGGTCGTGGGTGATATAACCATGGTCGTGGTTGCTATTATCATAGTCGTGATTGTTATAATCATGGTTAGGTGATATAATCAAAGTTTGGTTGTTATAATCTTGGTCATGGTTGTTATAATCATGGTCGCGGTTGTTATAATCATGGTTGGGTGATATAATCATGGTCGTGGTTGTTATAATCATGGTCGAGGTTGTTATGATCATTGTCGTGGTTCTTATGATCATTGTCGTGGTTGTTATAATCATGGGCGTCGTTGTTATAATCATGGCCATGGTTGTTATAATCATGGTCGTGGTTGTTATAATCATGGTCGTGGTTGTTATAATCATGCTCGTGGTTGTTATAATCATGGTCCTTTTTGTTATAATCATGGTCGTGGTTGTTATAATCATGGTCGTGGTTGTTATAATCATGGCCGTGGTTGTTATATTCATGGTCGTGGTTGTTATAATCATGGTCGTGGTTGTTATAATCAAACTCGTGGTTGTTATAATCATGGTCGTGGTTGTCATAATTATGGACGTGGTTGTTATAATCATTGTCCTGGTTGTTATAATCATGGTCGAGTTGCGATAATCATGGTTGGGTGATATAATGGAACTCGTGGTTGTTATAATTATGGACGTGGTTGTTATATTCATGGTCGTGGTTGATATAATCATGGTCGTGGTTGTTATATTCATGGTCGTAGTTGTTATAATCATGGTCGTGATTGTTATAATCATGGTCGTTGTTGTTATAATTATGGTCGTGGTTGTCATAATCATTGTCGTGGTTGTTATAATCATAATCGTGGTTGTTATAATCAAGGTCGTGGTTGTTATAATCATTCTCGTGATTGTTATAATCATAGTCGTGGTTGTTATAATCATGGTCGTGGTTGTTATAATCAACGTCGTGGTTCATATAATCATGGTCGTGGTTGTTATAATCATGGTCGTGGTTGTTATAATGAGGGTCGTGGTTGTTATAATCATAGTCGTGATTGTTATAATCATAGTCGTGGTTGCTATAATCATGGTCGTGGTTGTTATAATCATGGTTGGGTGATATAATCAAAGTTTGGTTGTTATATTCTTGGTCGTGGTTGTTATAATCATAGTCGCGGTTGTTATAATCATGGTCATGGTTGTTATAATCATGGTCGTGGTTGTTATAATCATAGTTGGGTGATATAGTCAAAGTGTGGTTGTTATAATCTTGGTCGTGGTTGTTATAATCATGGCCGTGGTTGTTATATTCATGGTGGTGCTTGTTATAATCATAGTCGTGGCTGCTATAATCACGGTCGTGGTTACTATAATCATGGTCGTGGTTGTTATAATCATGGTCGTGGTTGTTATAATCATAATCGTGGTTGTTATAATCATAGTCGTGGTTGTTATAATCATAGTCGTGGTTGTTATAAAAATAGTCGTGATTGTTATAATCACGGTTGGGTGATATAATCAAAGTTTGGTTGTTATAATCTTGGTCATGGTTGTTATAATCATGGTCGTGATTTTTATAATCATGGTCGCGGTTGTTATAATCATGGTTGGGTGATATAATGAAAGTCGTGGTTGTTATAATTATGGTCGTGGTTGTCATAATCATAGTCGTGATTATGATCATAGTTGTGGTTGTTATAATCATGGTCGTGAGTGTTATTATCATGGTCGTGGTTGTTATAACCATGGTCGTGGTTGTTTAAATCATGGCCGTGGTTGTTATAATTATAGTCGTGGTTGTCATAATCATTGTCGTGGTTGTTATAATCATAGTCGTGGTTGTTATAAAAATAGTCGTGGTTGTTATAATCATGGTTGGGTGATATAATCAAAGTTTGGTTGTTATAATCTTGGTCATGGTTGTTATAATCATGGTTGCGGTTGTTATAATCATGGTTGGGTGATATAATCATAGTCGTGGTTCTTATAATCATGGTCGTGCTTGTTATAACCATGGTCGTGGTTGCTATAATCATAGTCGTGATTGTTATAAGCATGGTTGGGTGATATAATCAAAGTTTGGTTGTTATATTCTTGGTCATGGTTGTTATAATCATGGTCGCGGTTGTTATAATCATGGTTCGGTGATATAATCATGGTCGTGGTTGTTACAATCATGGTCGAGGTTGTTATGATAATTGTCGTGGTTCTTATGATCATTGTCGTGGTTGTCATAATCATGGGCGTCGTTGTTATAATCATGGTCGTGGTTGTTATAATCATGGTCGTGGTTGTTATAATCATGCTCGTGGTTGTTATAATCATGCTCGTGGTTGTTATTATCATGGTCCTTTTTGTTATAATCACGGTCGTGGTTGTTATAATCATGGTCGTGGTTGTTATAATCATGTCTGTGGCTGTTATATTCATGGTCGTGGTTGTTATAATCATGGTCATGGTTGTCATAATCAAACTCGTGGTTGTTATAATCATGGTCGTGGTTGTCATAATTATGGTCGTGGTTGTTATAATCATTGTCCTGGTTGTTATAATCATGGTCGTGGATGCTATAATCATGGTTGGGTGATATAATGAAAGTCGTGGTTGTTATAGTCATGGACATGGTTGTTATATTCATGGTCGTGGTTGTTATAATCATGGTCGTGGTTGTAATATTCATGGTCGTAGTTGTTATAATCATGGTCGTGGTTGTTATAATCATAGTCGTTATTATGATCATAGTTATGGTTGTTATAATCATGGTCGTGATTGTTATAATCATGGTCGTGGTTGTTATAATTATGGTCGTGGATGTCATAATCATTGTCGTGGGTGTTATAATCATAATCGTGGTTGTTATAATCATGGTCGTGGTTGTTATAATCATTATCGTGATTGTTATAATCATAGTCGTGGTTGTTATAATCATGGTCGTGGTTGTTATAATCAACGTCGTGGTTCATATAATCATGGTCGTGGTTGTTATAATCATGGTCGTGGTTGTTATACTGAGGGTCGTGGTTGTTATAATCATAGTCGTGATTGTTATAATCATAGTCGTGGTTGTTATAATCATGGTCGTGGTTGTTATAATCATAGTAGTGATTATAATCTTAGTTGTGGTTGTTATAATCAAGGTCGTGAGTGTTATAATCATGGTCGTGGTTGTTATAATCATGGTCGTGGTTGTTATAATCATGGTCGTGGTTGTTATAATAATGGTCATGGTTGTTATAATCATAGTCGTGATTGTTATAACCATAGTCGTGGTTGTTATAATCATGGTCGTAGTTGTTATAATCATAGTCGTGATTATAATCATAGTTGTGGTTGTCATAATCATGGTCGTGAGTGTTATAATCATGGTCGTGGTTGTTATAATCATGGTCGTGGTTGATATAATCATGGTCGTGGTTGTTATAAAAATGGTCGTGGTTGTTATAATCATAGTCGTGATTATGATCATAGTTGTGGTTGTTATAATCATGGTAGTGGTTGTTTTAATCATGACATTGGTTGTTATAATTATGGTCGTGGTTGTCATAATCATTGTCGTGGTTGTTATAATCATAGTCGTGGTTGTTATAATCATTATCGTGATTGTTATAATCATAGTCGTGGTTGTTATAACCATGGTCGTGGTTTTTAATATCATGGTCGTGGTTGATATAATCATTGTCGTGGTTGATATAATCATGGTCGTGGTTGTTATAATCAGGGTGGTGGTTGTTATAATCATAGTCGTGGTTGTTATAATAATGGTCGTGGTTGTTATAATCAGTCGTGATTGTTATAGTCATAGTTGTCGTTGTTATAATCATGGCCGTGGTTGTTTATATTCATTGTGGTGCTTGTTATAATCATAGTCATGGTTTTTATAATCATGGTCGTGGTTTTATAATCATGGTCGTGGTTGTTATGATCAAAGTCGTGGTTGTTATAATCATGGTCATTGTTGTTATAATCATGGCCGTGGTTGCTTTAATCATGGTCGTGGTTGTTATAATCATGGTCATGGTTGTTATAATCATGGTCGTGGTTGCTATAATCATGGTCGTGGTTGTTATAATCATGGTTGGGTGATATAATCAAAGTTTGGTTGTTATATTCTTGGTCGTGGTTGTTATAATCATAGTCGCGGTTCTTATAATCATGGACATGGTTGTTATAATCACGGTCGTGGTTGCTTTAATCATGGTCGTGGTTGTTATAATCATGGTATTGGTTGTTATAATCATGGTTGGGTGATATAATCAAAGTTTGGTTGTTATAATCTTTGTCGTGGTTGTTATAATCATGGCCGTGGTTGTTATATTCATGGTGGTGCTTGTTATAATCATAGTTGTGGCTGTTATAATCACGGTCGTGGTTACTATAATCATTGTCGTGATTGTTATAATCATGGTCGTGGTTGTTATAATCATAATCGTGGTTGTTATAATCATTGTCGTGGTTGTTATAATCATAGTCGTGGTTGTTATAAAAATGGTCGTGATTGTTATAATCATGGTTCGGTGATATAATCAAAGTTTGGTTGTTATAATCTTGGTCATGGTTGTTATAATCATGGTCTTGATTGTTAAAATCATGGTCGCGGTTGTTATAATCATGGTTGGGTGATATAATGAGAGTCGTGGTTGTTATAATCATTGTCGTGGTTGTTATATTCCTGGTCGTGGTTGTTATAATCATGGTCATGGTTGTTATATTCATGGTTGTGGTTGTTATAATCATGGTCGTGGTTGTTATAATCATAGTTGTGATTATGATCATAGTTGTGGTTGTTATAATCATGGTCGTGAGTGTTATTATCGTGGTCGTGGTTGTTATAACCAAGGTCGTGGTTGTTTTAATCATGTCCGTGGTTGTTATAATTATGGTCGTGGATGTCATAATCATTGTCGTGGTTGTTATAATCATGGTCATGGTTGCTTTAATCATGGTCGTGGTTGTTATAATCATGGTTATGGTTGTTATAACCATTGTCGTGGTTGTTTTAATCATGGCCGTGGTTGTTATAATTATGGTCGTGGTTGTCATAATCATTGTCGTGGTTGTTATAATCATAGTCGTGGTTGTTATAAAAATAGACGTGATTGTTATTATTATGGTTGGGTAATATAATCAAAGTTTGGTGGTTATAATCTTGGTCATGGTTGTTATAATCATGTTCGCAGTTGTTATAAACATGGTTGGGTGATATAATCTTGGGTTGTTATAATCATGGTGGTTGTTATAATCATAGTCGTCGGTTGTTATAATCATGGTTGGGTGATATAATCATAGTCGTGGTTGTTATAATTATGGTCGTGTTTGTTATAATCATGGTCGTGGTTGCTAAAATCATAGTCGTGATTGTTATTGTTATATCATAGTTGGGTGATATTATCAAAGTCGTGGTTGTTAAAGTTTTGGTCGTGGTTGTTATAATCAAGGTCGTAGAATTTACAATCATGGTCGAGGTTGTTATGATCATTGTCGTGGTTCTTGTGATCATTGTCATGGTTGTTATAATCATGGGTGTCGTTGTTATAATCATGGTCGTGGTTGTTATAATCATGGTCGTGGTTGCTATAATCATGCTCGTGGTTGTTATAATCATGCTCGTGGTTGTTATAATCATGGTCCTTTTTGTTATAATCATGGTCGTTGTTGTTATAATCATAGTCGGGATTATGATCATAGTTGTGGTTGTTATAATCATGGTCGTGAGTGTTATTATCATGGTCGTGGTTGTTATAACCATTGTCGTGGTTGTTTTAATCATGGCAGTGGTTGTTATAATTATGGTCGTGGTTGTCATAATCATTGTCGTGGTTGTTATAATCATTGTCGTGGTTGTTATAAAAATAGTCTTGGCTGTTATAATTATGGTTGGGTGATATAATCAAAGTTTGGTTGTTATAATCTTGGTCATGGTTGTTATAATCATGGTCGCGGTTGTTATAATCATGGTTGGGTGATATAATCATAGTCGTGGTTGTTATAATCATTGTCGTGCTTGTTATAACCATGGTCGGGGTTGCTATAATCATAGTCGTGATTGTTATAATCATGGTTGGGTGATATAATCATAATCGTGGTTGTTATAATCATGGTCGTGGGTAATATAATCAGATTCGTGGTTGTTATAGTCATGGTCGTGGTTGTTATAATCATGGTTGGGTAATATAATCAAAGTTTGGTTGTTATAATCTTGGTCGTGGTTGTTATAATCATAGTCGTGGTTGTTATAATCATGGTTGGGTGATATAATCATAGTCGTGGTTGCTAAAATCATAGTCGTGATTGTTATAATCATGGTTGGTTGATATTATCAAAGTCGTGGTTGTTAAAGTTTTGGTCGTGGTTGTTATAATCATAGTCGTGGTTGTTACAATCATGGTCGAGGTTGTTATGATCATTGTCGTGGTTCTTATGATCATTGTCGTGGTTGTTATAATCATGGGCGTCGTTGTTATAACCATGGTCGTGGTTGTTATAAACATGGTCGTGGTTGTTATAATCATGGCCGTGGTTGTTATATTCATGGTCGTGGTTGTTATAATCATGGTCGTGGTTGTTATAATCAAACTCGTGTTTGTTATAATCATGGTCGTGGTTGTCATAATTATGGTCGTGGTTGTTATAATCATTGTCCTGGTTGTTATAATCATGGTCGTGGTTGCTATAATCATGGTTGGGTGATATAATGAAAGTCGTGGTTGTTATAATCATGGACGTGATTGTTATATTCATGGTCGTGGTTGTTATAATCATGGTCGTGGTTGTTATATTCATGGTCGTAGTTGTTATAATCATGGTCGTGGTTGTTATAATCATAGTCGTGATTATGATCATAGTAGTGGTTGTTATAATCATGGTCGTTATTGTTATAATGATGGTCCTGGTTTTTATGATCATGGTCGTGGTTGTTTTAATCATGGCCGTGTTTGTTATAATTATGGTCGTAGTTGTCATAATCATTGCCGTGGTTGTTATAATCATGGCCGTGGTTGTTATATTCATGGTCGTGGTTGTCATTATCATGGTCGTGGTTGTTATATTCAAACTCGTGGTTGTTATAATCATGGTCGTGGTTGTCATAATTATGGTCGTGGTTGTTATAATCATTGTCCTGGTTATTATAATCATGGTCGTGCTTGCTATAATCATGGTTGGGTGATATAATGAAAGTCGTGGTTGTTATAATCATGGACGTGGTTGTTATATTCATGGTCGTGGTTGTTATAATCAAGGTCGTGGTTGTTATAATCATTATCGTGATTGTTATAATCATAGTCGTGGTTGTTATAATCATGGTCGTGGTTGTTATAATCAACGTCGTGGTTCATATAATCATGGTCGTGGTTGTTATAATCAACGTCGTGGTTCATATAATCATGGTCGTGGTTGTTATAATGAGGGTCGTGGTTGTTATAATCATAGTCGTGATTGTTATAATCATAGTCATGGTTGTTATAGTCATGGTCGTGGTTGTTATAATCACAGTCGTGATTATAATCATAGTTGTGGTTGTTATAATCATGGTCGTGAGTGTTATAATCATGGTCGTGGTTGTTATAATCATGGTCGTGGATGTTATAATCATGGTCGTGGTTGTTATAATAATGGTCGTGGTTGTTATAATCATAGTCGTGATTATGATCATAGTTGTGGTTGTTAAAATCATGGTCGGGGTTGTATTAATCATGTCAGTGGTTGTTATAATTATGGTCGTGGTTGTCATAATCATTGTCGTGGTTGTTATAATCATAGTCGTGGCTGTTATAATTAAGGTCGTGGTTGTTATAATCAGGGTCGTGGTTGATATAATCATGGTCGTGGTTGATATAATCATGGTCGTGGGTGTTATAATCAGGGTCGTGGTTGTTATAATCATAGTCGTGGTTGTTGTAATAATGGTCGTGGTTGTTATAATCAGTCGTGATTGTTATAATCATAGTTGTCGTTATTATAATCATGGCCGTGGTTGTTATATTCATTGTGGTGCTTGTTATAATCATAGTCGTGGTTGTTATAATCATGCTCGTGGTTTTATATTCATGGTCGTGGTTGTTATGATCAAATTCGTGGTTGTTATAATAATGGTTGGGTGATATAATCATAGTCGTGGATGTTATAATCATGGTCGTGGTTGTTATAATCATAGTCGTGGTTGTTATAATCATGGTCATGGTTTTATAATCATGGTCGTGGTTGTTATGATCAAAGTCGTGGTTATTATGATCATAGTCGTCGTTGTTATAACCATGGGCGTGGTTGTTATAATCATGGTCGTGGTAAATATAATCATGGTCGTGGTTGTTATAATCATGGTTGTAGTTGTTATAATTATGGTCGTGGTTGTTATAATCATGGTCGTGGTCAATATAATCATGGTTGTGGTTGATATAATCATAGTCGTGATTGTTATAATCATGGTCGTGGGTGATATAATCAGAGCCGTGGTTGTTATAATCATGGTCGTGGTTGTTATAATCATGGTCGTGGTTGTTATAATCATATTTGGGTGATATAATCAAAGTTCGTTTGTTATATTCTTGGTCGTGCTTGATATAATCATAGTCGCGGTTGCTATAATCATGGTCATTGTTGCTATAATCATTGTCGTGGTTGCTTTAATCATGGTCGTGGTTGTTATAATCATGTTCATGGTTGTGATAATCATGGTCGTGGTTGCTATAATCATGGTCGTGGTTGTTATAATCATAATCGTGGTTGTTATAATCATAGTCGTGGTTGTTATAATCATAGTCGTGCTTGTTATAAAAATAGTCGTGGTTGTTATAATCATGGTTGGGTGATATAATCATAGTCGTGGTTGTTATAATCTTACTCGTGGTTGTTATGATCATTGTCGTGGTTGTCATAATCATGGTCGTGGTTGTTGTAATCATAGTCGTGGTTGCTATAATGATGATCGTGGTTGTTATAATCAATGTCCTGGTTGTTATAATCATGGTCGTGGTTGTTATATTCATGGTCGTTGTTGTTATAATCTTAGTCGTGGTTGATATAATCATAGTCGTGGTTGTTATTATCATGGTCGTGGTTGTTATAATAATGGTCGTGGTTGTTATAATCATAGTCGTGATTATGATCATAGTTATGGTTGTTATAATCATGGTCGTGAATGTTATAATCATGGTCGTGGTTGTTATAATCATGGTCGTGGTTGTTTTAATCATAGCCGTGGTTGTTATGATCATGGTCGTGGTTGTCATAATCATTATCGTGATTGTTATAATCATAGTCGTGGATGTTATAATCATGGTCGTGGTTGTTATAATCAACGTCATGGTTGATATAATCATGGTCGTAGTTGTTATAATCATGGTCGTTAATGTTATAATGAGGGTCGTGGTTGTTATAATCATAGTCGTGATTGTTATAATCATAGTCGTGGTAGTTATAATCATGGTCGTGGTTTTATATTCATGGTGGTGCTTGTTATAATCATAGTCGTGGTTGTTATAATCATGCAAGTGGTTGTTATAATCATAATCGTGGTTGTAGTAATCATGATCGCGGTTGTTATAATCATGATCGTGGTTATTATAAT
Source organism: Homarus americanus (assembly GCF_018991925.1). Classification (NCBI taxonomy): domain Eukaryota; kingdom Metazoa; phylum Arthropoda; class Malacostraca; order Decapoda; family Nephropidae; genus Homarus; species Homarus americanus. Next base: position 6,872 of record NW_024713462.1, on the reverse strand, counting down.
CATGGTCGTGGTTGTTATAATAATAGTCGTGGTTGTTATAATCATGTTCGTGGTGGTTATAATCATGCTCGTGGTTGTAATAATAATGGTCGTGGATATTATAATCACGGTCGTGTTTGTTATAATCATGGTCGTGGTTGTTATAATCATGTTCGTGGTCGCTATAATAATGTTCATGGATATTATAATCATGGTCATGGTTGTTGTAATCATGGTCGCGGTTGTTATAATCATAGTCGTGACTGTTATAATTATAGTCGTGTTTGTTATAATCATGGTCGTGGGTGATATAATTATAGTCGTGCTTGTTATAATCATGGTCGTGCTTGTTATAATCATGCTCGTGGTTATTATAATCATGGTCGTGGTTGTTATAATTATGGTTGTGGTTGTTATAATCATGGTTGGGTGATATAGTCAAAGTCGTGGTTGTTATAATAATGGTCATGCTTGTTATAATCATAGTCGTGGTTGTTATAATCATAGTCGTGATTGTTATATTCATGGTCGTGCTTGTTATATTTATGGTCAGGCTTGTTATATTCATAGTCGTATTTGTTATAGTCAGGTCATGCTTGTTATAATCATGCTCGTGGTTGTTATAATAATGTTCGTGAATGTTATAATCATGGTCGTGGTGGTATAATCATGGTCGTGTTTGTTATAATCATGGTCCGGGTTATTATAATCATAGTCGTGGTTGTTATAATCATAGTCGTGGTTGTTATATTCATGGACGTGGTTGTTATAATCATAGTCGTGGTTGTTATAATCATGGTTGGGTAATATAATCAAAGTCGTGGTTGTTATAATCTTAATCGTGATCGTTATAATCATGGTCGTTGTTATAATCTTGGTTGTGGTTTTTATAATCATTTTCGAGGTTGTTACAATCATAGTCGTGGTTGTTATAATCAAAGTCGTGATTCTTATAATCATAGTCGTGATTGTTATATTCATGGTCGTGCTTGTTATATTTATGGTCATGCTTGTTATATTCATTGTCGTATTTGTTATAGTCAGGTCATGCTTGTTATAATCATGCTCGTTGTTGTTATAATAATGTTCGTGGATGTTATAATCATGGTCGTGGTGGTATAATCATGGTCGTGGTTGTTATAATCATGGTCGTGGTTATTATAATCATGGTTGGGTGATATAGTCAAAGTCGTTGTTGTTATAATCATGGTCATGCATGTTATAATCATAGTCGTGGTTGTTATAATCATATTCGTGATTGTTATATTCATGGTCGTGCTTGTTATATTTATGGTCATGCTTGTTATAATCATTGTCGTATTTGTTATAGTCAGGTCATGCTTGTTATAATCATGCTCGTGGTTGTTATAATAATGTTCGTGGATGTTATAATCATGGTCGTGGTGGTATAATCATGGTCGTGGTTGATATAATCATGGTCGTGGTTATTGTAATCATAGTCGTGGTTGTTATAATCATAGTCGTGGTTGTTATAATTATGGACGTGGTTGTTATAATCATAGTCGTTGTTGTTATAATCATGGTTGGGTGATATAATCAAAGTCGTGGTTGTTATAATCTCAATCGTGATCGTTATAATCATGGTCGTTGTTATAATGATGGTTGTGGTTCTTATAATCATGGTCGAGGTTGTTATAATCAGGATCGTGGTTGTTATAATCGTTGTCGTGGTTGTTATAATCATAGTCGTGGTTGTTATAAGCATGGTCGTGGTTGTTACAATCATAGTCGTGGTTGTTATAATCATAGTCGTGGTTGTTATAATTATAGTCGTGGTTGTTATAATCATTATCGTGATTGTTATAATCATAGTCGTGGTTGTTATAATCATGATCGTGGTTGTTACAATCATGGTCGTGGTTGATATAATCATGGTTGTGGTTGTTATAATCATGGTCGTGGATGTTATAATCAGGGTCGTGGTTGTTATAATAATGGTTGTGGTTGTTATAATTATGGTCGTGGTAGTTATAATCATGGGCGTCGTTGTTATAATCATGGTCGTGGTTGTTATAATCATGGTCGTGGTTGCTATAATCATGGTCGTGGATGTTATAATCATGGTTGGGTGATATAATCAAAGTTTGGTTGTTATATTCTTGGTCGTGGTTGTTATAATCATGGCCGTGGTTGTTATATTCATAGTGGTGTTTGTTATAATCATAGTCGTGGCTGTTATAATCATGGTCGTGGTTACTATAATCATGGTCGTGGTTGTTATAATCATGGTCGTGGTTGTTATAATAATGGTTGGGTGATAATATCAAAGTCGTGGTTGTTAAAGTTCTGGTCGTGGTTGTTATAATCAAGGTCGTGGTTGTTACAATCATGGTCGAGGTTGTTATGATCATTGTCGTAGTTCTTGTGATCATTGTCATGGTTGTTATAATCATGGGCGTCGTTGTTATAATCATGGTCGTGGTTGTTATAATCATGGTCCTTTTTGTTATAATCATGGTCGTCGTTGTTATAATCATAGTCGTGATTATGATCATAGTTGTGGTTGTTATAATCATGGTCGTGAGTGTTATTATCATGGTCGTGGTTGTTATAACCATGGTCGTGGTTGTTTTAATCATGGCAGTGGTTGTTATAATTATGGTCGTGGTTGTCATAATCATTGTCGTGGTTGTTATAATCCTAGTCGTGGTTGTTATAAAAATATTCGTGGTTGTTATAATCATGGTTGGGTGATATAATCAAAGTTTGGTTGTTATAATCTTGGTTATGATTGTTATAATCATGGTCGCGGTGGTTATAATCATGGTTGGGTGATATAATCATAGTCGTGGTTGTTATAATCATGGTCGTGCTTGTTATAACCATGGTCGTGGTTGCTATAATCATAGTCGTGATTGTTATAATCAAGGTTGGGTGATATAATCATAATCGTGGTTGTTATAATCATGGTCGTGGGTAATATAATCAGATTCGTGGTTGTTATAGTCATGGTCATGGTTGTTATAATCATGGTTGGGTAATATAATCAAAGTTTGGTTGTTATAATCTTGGTCGTGGTTGTTATAATCATAGTCGCGGTTGTTATAATCATGGTTGGGTGATATAATCATAGTCGTGGTTGCTAAAATCATAGTCGTGATTGTTATAATCATGGTTGGTTGATATTATCAAAGTCGTGGTTGTTAAAGTTTTGGTCGTGGTTGTTATAATCATGGTCGTGGTTGTTACAATCATGGTCGAGGTTGTTATGATCATTGTCGTGGTTCTTATGATCATTGTCGTGGTTGTTATAATCATGGGCGTCGTTGATATAATCATGGTCGTGGTTGTTATAAACATGGTCGTGGTTGTTATAGTCATGGCCGTGGTTGTTATATTCATGGTCGTGGTTGTTATAATCATGGTTGTGGTTGCTATAATCAAACTCGTGGTTGTTATAATCATGGTCGTGGTTGTCATAATTATGGTCGTGGTTGTTATAATCATTGTCCTGGTTGTTATAATCATGGTCGTGGTTGCTATAATCATGGTTGGGTGATATAATGAAAGTCGTGGTTGTTATAATCATGGACGTGATTGTTATATTCATGGTCGTGGTTGTTATAATCATGGTCGTGGTTGTTATATTCATGGTCGTAGATGTTATATATCATGGTCGTGGTTGTTATAATCATAGTCGTGATTATGATCATAGTAGTGGTTGTTATAATCATGGTCGTTATTGTTATAATCATGGTCGTGGTTGTTATGATCATGGTCGTGGTTGTTTTAATCATGGCCGTGGTTGTTATAATTATGGTCGTAGTTGCCATAATCATTGCCGTGGTTGTTATAATCATGGCCGTGGTTGTTATATTCGTGGTCGTGGTTGTTATAATCATGGTCGTGGTTGTTATAATCAAACTCGTGGTTGTTATAATCATGGTCGTGGTTGTCATAATTATAGTCGTGGTTGTTATAATCATTGTCCTGGTTGTTATAATCATGGTCGTGGTTGCTATAATCATGGTTGGGTGATATAATGAAAGTCGTGGTTGTTATAATCATGGACGTGGTTGTTATATTCATAGTCGTGGTTGTTATAATCATGGTCGTGGTTGTTATAATCAACGTCGTGGTTCATATAATCATGGTCGTGGTTGTTCTAATGAGGGTCGTGGTTGTTATAATCATAGTCGTGATTGTTTTAATCATAGTCGTGGTTGTTATAATCTTGGTCGTGGTTGTTATAATCATAGTCGTGATTATAATCATAGTTGTGGTTGTTATAATCATGGTCGTGAGCGTTATAATCATGGTCGTGGTTGTTATAATCATGGTCGTGGTTGTTATAATCATGGTCGTGGTTGTTATAATAATGGCCGTGGTTGTTATAATCATAGTCGTGATTATGATCATAGTTATGGTTGTTATAATCATGGTCGTGAGTGTTATAATCATGGTCGTGGTTGTTATAATGAAGGTCGTGGTTGTTATAATCATTGTCGTGATTGTTATAATCATAGTCATGGTTGTTATAATCATGGTCGTGGTTGTTACAATCATAGTCGTGATTATAATTATGGTTGTGGTTGCTATAATCATGGTCGTGAGTGTTATAATCATGGTCGTGGTTGTTATAATCATGGTCGTGGATGTTATAATCATGGTCGTGGTTGTTATAATAATGGTCGTGGTTGTTATAATCATAGTCGTGATTATGATCATAGTTGTGGTTGTTAAAATCATGGTCGTGGTTGTTTTAATCATGCCAGTGGTTGTTATAATTATGGTCGTGGTTGTCATAATCATTGTCGTGGTTGTTATAATCATAGTCGTGGCTGTTATAATTAAGGTCGTGCTTGTTATAATCAGGGTCGTGGTTGATATAATCATGGTCGTGGTTGATATAATCATGGTCGTGGTTGTTATAATCAGGGTCGTGGTTGTTATAATCATAGTCGTGGTTGTTATAATCATGGTCGTCGTTTTTATAATAATGGTCGTGGTTGTTATAATCATAGTCGTGGCTGTTATAATTAAGGTCGTGGTTGTTATAATCAGGGTCGTGGTTGATATAATCATGGTCGTGGTTGATATAATCATGGTCGTGGTTTATATAATCATGGTCGTGGTTGTTATAATCAGTGTCGTGGTTGTTATAATCATAGTCGTAGTTGTTATAATAATGGTCGTGGTTGTTATAATCAGTCGTGATTGTTATAATCATAGTTGTCGTTGTTATAATCATGGCCGTGGTTGTTATAATCAGGGTCGTGGTTGTTATAATCATAGTCGTAGTTGTTATAATAATGGTCGTGGTTGTTATAATCAGTCGTGATTGTTATAATCATAGTTGTCGTTGTTATAATCATGGCCGTGGTTGTTATATTCATTGTGGTGCTTGTTATAATCATAGTCGTGGTTGTTATAATCATGCTCGTGGTTTTATAATCATAGTCGTGGTTGTTATGATCAAAGTCGTGGTTGTTATAATAATGGTTGGGTGATATAATCATGGTCGTGGTTGATATAATCATGGTCGTGGTTTATATAATCATGGTCGTGGTTGTTATAATCAGGGTCGTGGTTGTTATAATCATAGTCGTAGTTGTTATAATAATGGTCGTGGTTGTTATAATCAGTCGTGATTGTTATAATCATAGTTGTCGTTGTTATAATCATGGCCGTGGTTGTTATATTCATTGTGGTGCTTGTTATAATCATAGTCGTGGTTGTTATAATCATGCTCGTGGTTTTATAATCATAGTCGTGGTTGTTATGATCAAAGTCGTGGTTGTTATAATAATGGTTGGGTGATATAATCATAGTCGTGGATGTTATAATCATGGTCGTGGTTGTTATAATCATAGTCGTGGTTGTTATAATCATGGTCATGGTTATATAATCATGGTCGTGGTTGTTATGATCAAAGTCGTGGTTATTATGATCATAGTCGTCGTTGTTATAACCATGGGCGTGGTTGTTATAATCATGGTCGTGGTAATTATAATCATGGTCGTGGTTGTTATAATCATGGTTGTAGTTGTTATAATTATGGTCGTGGTTGTTATAATCATGGTCGTGGTTGCTATAATCATGGTTGTGGTTGATATAATCATAGTCGTGGTTGTTATAAACATGGTCGTGGGTGATATAATCAGAGCCGTGGTTGTTATAATCATGGTCGTGGTTGTTATAATCATGGTTGGGTGATATAATCAAAGTTTAGTTGTTATATTCTTGGTCGTGCTTGTTATAATCATAGTCGCGGTTGCTATAATCATGGTCGTGGTTGCTATAATCATGGTCGTGGTTGCTTTAATCATGGTCGTGGTTGTTATAATCATGTTCATGGTTGTTATAATCATGGTCGTGGTTGCTATAATCATGGTCGTGGTTGTTATAATCATAGTCGTGGTTGTTATAAAAATAGTCTTGGTTGTTATAATCATGGTTGGGTGATATAATCATAGTCGTGGTTGTTATAATCATGGTTGTGGGTAATATAATCATGGTCGTGGTTGTCATAATCATTGCCGTGGTTGTTATAATCATGGTTGGGTGATATTATCAAAGTCGTGGTTGTTAAGGTTTTGGTCGTGGTTGTTATAATCATGGTCGGGGGTGATATAATCATAGTCGTGGTTGTTATAATCTTACTCGTGGTTGTTATAATCATTGTCGTGGTTGTCATAATCATGGTCGTGGTTGTTGTAATCATAGTCGTGGTTGCTATAATGATGATCGTGGTTGTTATAATCAATGTCCTGGTTGTTATAATCATGGTCGTGGTTGTTATATTCATGGTCGTTGTTATAATCATAGTCGTGGTTGATATAATCATAGTCGTGGTTGTTATTATCATGGTCGTGGTTGTTATAATAATGGTCGTGGTTGTTATAATCATCTTCGTGATTATGATCATAGTT